>NW_015387295.1:217368-297229 GCF_001527695.2 Protobothrops mucrosquamatus | reverse complement strand
CCAAGCAGAAGATAAAACCCTTTTCTTCCTTCTATCTTTTTCTTCTAGTTTATACCACTTGCTGTTGCTTGCAATTAATCTGGATGAAGATTGGGAGAAACTCAGCGTGCTTTCCAAATGGAGCCTATTGTACTCAGAAGCAAGTTCTATTGAGCCTAATAGACTGTAATCTCAGGCAGTGATGCAGACAATTGCGGTTTATCTTGGCTGTGTTTTCTGATCTGAAAGCAGAGACCGAGTAAAGCTCCAGAGTCTCGGAGCCCGTTCCATTCTAGCCATTGCTAAGGCTGCGAAAAAGAGTTTCAGATGGAGACCGTTTTGAGAGGCATCAAAAATGCTAACAACTAGGGCAACGTCACTCTGTGGAGAAATGTACTGTTTTCCTGTCCTAGTCTCCTTAGAAAATAACTGAAATGACCACCCTTTCTTAAAAAAAATAAGAGGATTTGGACGATAAAAGTGGTTCAGGGCTTGGAAAAAAGATTTGCAATTTGTATGAAAAGGAATGGAGCCCGGACGATAAGAAGGGACAGAGAACAAAAAAAAACAAAACAAAAAACAGAAATATGAACCGCATGGAAGATGCTGGGAAAAAGGAAAATACGGAGATGATTTTTGCAAAAAAAGGAACAAGGCAGTCGGAATTCCAGAGGAGAAAATGTGAACAATTTGGGGGGAAAAAAGTGGGAGGGGATAAAAGGATGGTGCACATGACAGCCAGTCCTTGATCTACAACCCCAGCTGAGCCCCAAATTTCCACTGTTGAGCAAGGCAGTTGTTAAAAGTGAGTTGCATCCCATGTTACGACCTTTTTGCCAATTGGTTAAGCCAATTATTGCAGTTCTTCAGTGAACCATGAGGTCGTTAAGTGGATCTGGCTTCCCCCATTGATTTTGCCTGCTGAACGCTGGCTGTGAAGGTTACAAAACTGTGATCCTATGCGGCTGTAACTCCGGATGCTCACTAAACAAATGGATGTAAATTGAGGACTACCTGTAAGCACTTTATCTCGTCACATTCCAGGTAGAATGATTGAGTTCTGGACCGGTCAGAAAGAGCAGACATTGTGTAATTGCTATATGATGCATGGACACGCCTAGCCCATCTATTTATCTTCGCTAGGCTGGCTGGAGAATTCTGGGAGTTGAAGTCCTCAAGTCTTAAAGATACCTCTGCATTATAAGTGGTATTAACACTGTGCATGAGTTTGAGTCCTTTTGAAGCTACATGTCAAGGTAATGATTTAAAAGCTAACCAGCTGATGTAATGTAAGATGCACGATCTAATGATGGGAATGACTCAGCAGGGTCTATGTCCCTTTAAGAGCAAGCAGGGTCTGTGTCTTTTTAAGAGCTTTGTATAAAAGGGAAGGCTCCGCAGATGTGTTCTCTCTCTTCTGTTTCCTGCTTTAACTGTGGTTTGTTGGATCCTGCTGTATTAATACGTGTATGTATATTGTTCCTGGTGTATGATATTGTGGAGAGTGTAAGATAACCCACCATTTAATATAGACCACTATTTACTGTGTTTACTCCTGGGTTATCTAGCGCAATAAGACTGTGCACGCTCAGACACTACAGCACACAGTAAGGAAGCCACCTGATAAGGCACATTGGCAGATAAGGCATACCCCAGAGTTCCAGGTAGAACCTTGTTAAACCCTGGATGGGTGCAAAAATGCACATGATTCATCTCAGCTGCCCGACAGGTTATCACCTTAATGAGCTGTGAAGGTGGGAGGAAGGAAGAGAAAAAAAAAATCTCTTCATTTGTCGTTTGACCTTTACATATTTCCCCAGCGAAATAATAGATATGTCACAAATTTAATCCATGACTCGAGGTCAGAGGTTGCAGTCAGCTAGCAAAGCTGGGCTGTCACGTATTCTCAAAGGTCGCCAAAACATGCTTGCGAATGTACTGCGCATTTCACTCACCCGCTCTTGTAAAAAGGAAAGAAAGCTTGCAACCTGGGCTCTCTAGAGAGAAGACCAATTTAGCAGAGAGGCTCCGTGCTGGTTTTAGAGGCTTGTTGAGCTTTTTTCTCCATCTGCCCCCCCGCTTTCTCATACACACACACACACACACACACACACACAGAGAGAGAGAGAGAGAGAGAGAGAGAGAGAGAGAGAGAGAGCATTGAGTTATCCCTCCCTCCGTCACTTTTTCCACTGAAATTCTCCTAGAGTAGGTACAGCTCTCCAAATGAGACACAAAAGGACTCAAGATCATGCAAAGCGTTATAATGTCTTGGTAAGGCCACACTTGGAATACAGCATCCAGTTTGGGTCACCACGAGATAAAAAAGATGTTGAGAGTCTAGAAAAATTTCAGAGAAGAGCAACAAAGATGATTAAGGGACTTAGGGCTAAAACAGATGAAGAACGGTTGCTGGAATTGGGAATGTCTAGTCTAATGAAAAGAAGGACTAAGGGTGACAGGATAGCAGTCTTCCAATATCTCAGGGGCTGCCACAAAGAAAAAGGGGGGTCAACCCATTCTCCAAAGAAACTGAAGGCAGGACAAGAAGCAACAGATGGAATCTAATCAAGGAGAGAACCAACCTAGCACTAAAGAGGAAATTCCTGACAGTTAGAACAATTAATCAGTGGAACGACTTGCCTCCAGGGATTGTGGATGCTCCAACAATGGAGGTTTTTAAGAAGAGACTGGACAGCCAAGAAATGATATAAGGTTTCCTGCCTGAGCAAGGGATTGGACTAGAAGACCACCAAGGACCCTTCCAACTCTGTTATTCTGTGTCATCCTAGATCATAAGCTGGCTTTCATATCAGCTGGGCTAAATGGCGAGCTAGTTTTATAATAATAGATAACAGAAAACTATAATAAGAAAACGCTATGTGGATTCTGCACTCTGAGAGCCACATCACTTTTGTTAGTGGGTGTCAACCATTTCCCCTCTGATGCCACTTCAGTTCTATTCACAACGGGAAGGCTACAGACCTTGATGTGAAAGGATGCCTTGCAACTGTCCGTGTACTGCTGAACTACAGCGCCCAGGGATCTAAACACAAATGTATGTAAAATGGCAATGAGCACTTTTCTTTCATAATATAAATTAGACTTACAGGTAGTCATTGTTTTAGTGTTTTAGCAGTAAAGGGGCATGAATTTAAACTCCATCATTTTATTTTGGTTCGGATTTGCTAAAGCACCTCATGTGTAACATGGTTTCTGTTGAAGATTCTCTTAGCCATCCAATTTTGGGGAAATGAGTTGATATTGTTAATCACAACTGTGCTTGAACCGCCTGGGAACTGCAGCACCTTGAGTCCATTGCCTTATTGATGAAAGAACATTCCCGGCCTCCCTCACCACTGGCTATGGCAGCTGGGTCCTTTGGGAGGTGAGACTCATCAATATTGGGGCATCTCACATTTCCACCCTGGCTGTAAGTACTAAGCAGAAGGCAAGAGGATCCTGGATATAAGTCAACTTGCATCAAGTAGAGCAGGAGAAGGGCCTAATGCTGGAAAAGATGGAGGGCAATAGAAGAAGGGGACGACAGAGAATGAGGTGGCTGGATGGAGTCACTGAAGCAATAGGCATGAGCTTAAATGGACTCCACAAGATGGTAGAGGACAGGAAGGCCTGGAGGAACGTTGTCCATGGGGTCGTGATGGGTCAGACACGACTTAACAGCTAATAACAAACCCTTTCAAAAAACAAAAGTCATCACAATAGTAGCCTTCAATGAAATAAATAGCTGGTGGTTTGTGGGTTTATTAGATGGGAGGGGGTGAAAATCAAGAGCCAGCACCTCAGCTTAAGATGTCTTCAGCACTAAAAGTGACTACAGCCTACAAGTTAAAATGTTGGACAGTTCAAGTCCATCTCCAGCCAGTTGGTTTTCCCCAACTGTTGGATTACAAATATCAGGAATAAAAAATAAATAAAGCAGTGTTCTGCCTACTACAGTATCAGATTAGCACCGAGAACAAATGGGTCCAAATGCTTATTCAGCTATGCAAGCACATGTAATGATCTTGTTTCAATATCCATTTCTCAGAATCAAGTTTTTGGGACAACTTGACAAATCATTTATGCTTTGGGGCTCCTGAGAACTGTTGAAGAAGGTCTCATATAAATCCACCCCGGAAGTGTGAAGCAAAACAGTAGCATTCTCCTTTAAATTTCACTGCATGGAAACTAAATAGAGAATTTGGGGAAACAGTTTTTCTATTAATGCTGTCATGGAAGCCACAGGAAGCTTATCTTATACTCTTCTCCTAACCCACTTGCTTCCTACTAGCAATATCACTTCTGCCCGAGGGAATTTAACAGGTTTCCCTTTTTTTTCCTGCTGTTTCTCTGCCCACAAATAAAGACTGATGCTTTGGAAGCAGCTCTTATTTTGAGCCAAGTCCCTGAAGTTTCAGTCTAGAGTTTTTTCGTTTCTCATCTACCGAAGATGACCTTGGGAACTTCCTTCCTTCTTCAGGGAATCAAGAAATAGAGTAAAGATGCTTTAAGTCTTCTTAGCGTCAGATACACACCGCCCTGAGCAATTGTAACAACTCGCCTTCTGTAAAAATACTGACATGGGACCAATTAACACAGGCAGGACAATGCCAGTGGTCAGATTTGAGCAATAAATTGGGGCAGATGTTTTAATTGGGAAGAGTAGCATTTACTGTAGGCTGGAGATTCTGGGGGGAATTCCCTCCCCCCTGGAACAGACTGTTAATAACCAGCTTAGGTGTTCCAGATCTGGACTAAAATAGATAAGATACTATGTGGCAGCGCTTCCAGTTTCCAATTGCTCACCAACATAATACTTAGAGCTTTATCAGGAGCAAGGAATAGCACACGATGGGAAAAAGATGAATAGGTCTATCCTGAATTTCTATAGACAAAATGGACCTTATTTTTTTTATAAGGCCAAGATGGCAGTTGATGTACTCCCCAGGGGCCGACCTCATTAATATTTATATGTTACTTATATGTAAGAGTGTAGGTCTATACCAGGGGTAGGCAACCTTGGCTCTTTTATGACTCGTGGACTTCAACTCCCAAAATTCCTGAGCCAGCCATGGCTCAATATTAATCAGTGAAGTATTAATACCACTTTACAATGCCTTGGTAAGGCCACACTTGGAATACTGCATCCCGTTTTGGTCACCACGATGTAAAAAAGATGTTGAGACTCTAGAAAGAGTACAGAGAAGAGCAACAAAGATGATTAGGGGACTGGAGGCTAAAACATATAAGGAACAGTTGCTGGAATTGGGTATGTCTAGTTTAATGAAGAGAAGGACGAGGGGGGACAGGATAGCAGTGTTCCAATATCTCAGGGGATGCCCCCAAGAAGAGGGAGTCAAGCTATTCTCCAAAGCGCCTGAAGGCAGGACGAGAAGCAACGGATGGAAACTGATCAAGAAGAGAAGCAACTTAGAACTAAGGAGAAACTTCCTGACAGTTAGAACAATTAACCAGTGGAACAACCTGCCCCCAGAAGCGGTGAATGCTCCAACACTGGAAGTTTTTAAGAAGAGACTGGACAGACATTTGTCTGAAATGGTGTAGGGTTCCTGCCTGAGCAGGGGGTTGGACTAGATGACCTCCAAGGTCCCTTCCAACATCATTATTATTATTATTATTATTATTATTATTATTATTATTATTATTGTTGTTGTTATTATTATTATTATTATTATTATTATTATTATCGTTGTTGTTGTTGTTGTCATAAAAGAGCCAAGGTTGCCTACCCCTGGTCTATACATATGTTGTATATAGTATGTTTTAAATGTGTGTTATGTATGTGTACACTTTGAGAGGAAGCAACTAAATTTCATTTTTAATGAGTGCCATTGTGCCCACAGGAAAAAATGACAATAAAGGTTATCTAATTCTGCCTAGTGACAAGCATATGGGGAGTGCATACTCAACAAACAGGATTATTAGTGCAGAGCCAAATGTTAAAATAATCCAATATAGGGAGTCTTCGACATACAATCATTTGTTTAGTGACCGTTTGAAATTGCAGTGGCATGGAAAAAAAGTGAGCTATGATCAGTCCTCGGACTTATGACCATTGCAGCATCCCCACAGTTACATGATCAAAATCCAGGCATTTGGCAACTGGCATGTATTTATGACAATTGCAGCATCCCAGGGTTATGTGATCGCCATTTGTGGCTTTCCCAGACAATTTCCAACAAGCAAAGTCAAGGGGGAAACTAGATTCTCTTAATGATCACGTGATTCATTTAACAACCACAGGGACTTACTTAACAACTGGCAAAGAGGGTAAAAAAAACCAGGTGTGGTTTAGCAGCTGACTTGCCTAGCAATGGAAATTCCTCTCTCAACTGTGTTTGTAGTCCTACTTTATTTCCCATTCTGGCAACTCCAGATGTGCTAGGTTTGCAAGTTGTACAATGTCCAGTCTTTGGTTGTAGTAGTTTAGAGAGTTGTAGTCCCAACACATCAGGAAAGCTTTAGTTTGGGGTAAGAAGAGCCCTGGTGGCACAGTGGTAGAATGCAGTATTGCAGGCTAATTCTGCCCACTGCCAGGAGTTCGATCCTGATCAGCTCAAGGTTGACTCAGCCTTCCATCCTTGCAAGGCTGGTAAAATGAGGACCCAGATTGTTGGGGGCAAGAGGCTGACTCTGTAAACCACTTAGAGAGACTGTAAAGCACTATTAAGTGGTATATAAGTCTAGGTGCTATTGCTATTGTTAGGTGGTCTATCCCTCTTTGGTAAAGCAGGTTGCTGAGAGGGATACAGAAATGGACTCAGAGCATGACTAACAATTAAAAGGAAGATAAATATGTCTATGAAGGATGTCGTAAAAGCAGGAAAGGGGAAAGAGAAGAGCTGAATGGTCTGTTCTCTCAATATTCTGCAAAAGCCAGAGGTTTTATTCCCAGATTCCAGCTGTGAGCACTGGTTATTTTTGGGCCTTAGAGTCCCTATGAAGCTGGTCCTACATAGAAATACTTGCTTTGGAAATCAGGTTATGCAAAATAATTAATTACTTAGTGACAGCTGTAAAACTCTCCGGTTTGCTAATGTTTCATCTCAGCCTGGGCAAACAGTCAGATGTTTTCTCCAGGGTTGACGATGCTGTGAGCTTCTGCATCCTTGCTAGTCTCTCACCTGTATGTTTATTGAAGGGAGATATGAGCTTTTGGACGCGAGTGCCTGGCGCTCCTCTATGGAATAGAAATACATCAAAGAAATAATTCACAAAAGAAAGAGAAGAGCAATTCATGTCAGAGAATCTGGCAGTGGGAAACGTTGGTTGATGCTTACACTTAAATTACATTCCGATGTGTCATAATCATTCTCTCGGATCAGATGCAGTTTACTCTGGAGACTAGAAAATTATTGTAAGTAATAAAATAGGAATATTTAGGGAACTGTGTCTCTCGTTCTAAAAGGAAAAAAAAACATGAATACAAAATTTGAAGTGATGTTCAGGGTTTGGATGTTAGTGGACTTCACTTTGGGATGGTGGAGAATGAATATTTCTGGGCAAATCTGGGCAATTTCCAGCACCATGAAGAAAAGGAGAGGTCAGTGTATATTTGCTAGCAATAACGTAAAACGTTTCTTGGTCCAAATCAGGCACATATCTTCAAAAGGACACTTGGCTGGGCATCAAAACTGTGGTGGCTTTTCGTATGAAAGACTTGGTGATGAGCTGAGTCTACTGCAGAACAATCCTGAATTCTTAGAAACTGGAAAGATCGTTGTTCTGCTCCTCATTCAATTGCACAATCTCATAAGCCTAAGTTTTCATACAAATTCAACTCAGATCTGCACCAGAATTCTCCAATAAGTTAACTACTAAGAAACGCTGAAGACCAAACTATAAAAGTGTTTTTTAAAACTTGGCAATTTGGCAACTTTAAGATGTGTGACTCCTTCATGGATTACTGCCTTGTCGTGGCGAAGGGGCTTGCGTAACTCAGTGAAGCTATGAGCTATGCCGTGCAGGGCCACCCAAGACGGACAGGTCATAGCAGAGAGTTCTGACAAAATGTGATCCACTGGAGAAAGAAATGGCAAATCACTCCAGTATCTTTGCCATGAAAACCCCATGGACAGTAACACCCCGACTGCTCTTTAGAAGGCCAGATCCTGAAGTTGAAACTCAAATACTTTGGCCACCTAATGAGAAGGAAGGACTCACTGGAGAAGAGCCTAATGCTGGGAAAGATCGAGGGCAAGAGAAGAAGGGGACGACAGAGAATGAGGTGGCTGGATGGACTCACTGAAGCAGGAGGCGGGAGCTTAAATGGACTCCAGAAGATGGTAGAGGACAGGAAGGCCTGGAGGAATGTTGTCCATGGGGTCGTGATGGGTCGGACACGACTTCGCAATTAACAACAACAAAGATGTGTGAACTTCAACTCCCAGAAAGCCGGTTGGGGGAATTCTGGGAGTTGAAGTCCACACATCTTAAAGTGGTCATGTTTGGAAAAACACTGCTATAAATGATGGCCAAGAGAGGCAGACATGATGATTTGCTCCTGCCATTTAGAAACAAATATCTGTTGTCTAATTTAATTTGACTGTAAGACTATTTTAGTCAATAAATCTGGCACAGAGAGTCCTTGACGTATGTCCACAACTGAGCCCAAATTTTGGTTGCTAAGTGAGATATTTGGTAAGCGAGATTTGCCCCCTTTTACGACCTTTCTTGCCACAGTTGTTAAGTTAATCACTGCAGTTGTTCAGTTAGTAACACAGTTCTTAAGTGAATCTGGCTTCCCCATTGACTTTGCTTGTCAGGAGGTCGCAAAAGGTGATCATGTGATCCTGGGACGCTGCAACCGTCATAAACGTGAGTCAGTTGCAAAGTTTCTGAATTTGGATTTTATGGCCATGGAAATGTCGCAAGGATCATAAGTGTGAAAACAGTCTTAAGTCATTTTTTTCAGTGCTGTTGTAACTTTGAAAGGTCACTACACAACCTGTTGTAAGGACTACCTGTATTAGTATTTAGGAATTTTTGAATAGCCACGATATCTCATTCCCTACCTCACTGCCAAGCGAAGACAAAACTAATTTACTTTGAATTATCTTTTGTAAGTTTAATTTCAAAGTGAAAAGGACTTTGATATCTATTTAAGTGGAATTCCTTGTGATCTGGAAAACTGAGAGGGGAGAGAGAGAGACAGACAGACAGACAGACAGACAGACAGACAGACAGACAGATTGGGTATGTCTAGTTTAACGAAGAGAAGGACGAGGGGGGACATGATAGCAGTGTTCCAATATCTCAGGGGCTGCCACAGGGAAGAGGGAGTCAGGCTATTTTCCAAAGCGCCTGAAGGCAGGATGAGAAGCAACGGGTGGAAACTAATCAAGGAGAGAAGCAACCTAGAACTAAGGAGAAACTTCCTGACAGTTAGAACAATTAACCAGTGGAACAACCTGCCTCCAGAAGTGGTGAATGCTCCAACACTGGAAGTTTTTAAGAAGAAACTGGACAGCCATTTGTCCGAAATGGTATAGAGTTACCTGCCTGAGCAGGGGGTTGGACTTGATGACCTCCAAGATCCCTTCCAACTTTATTATTGTTGTTGTTGTTGTTGTTGTTATTATTATTATTATTATTATTATTATTATTATTATTATTATTATTATTATTACTATTATTAATTATTATTAATTCTTGCTCCAGAGATCTATGGCCCTGAAGGAAAACCCTACTCCATTTGGGATCTCTCTGCTTTTACTGAGAAATTCAGACCCTTTTTCTGACTGGCCAGGCAACGACCCGCCTAAGGCCTCCCATTTCATCTTGTCCTTTACTGTGGATAGTCAGCCTCTAAGAATAAATGCTTGTCACTCCACCTTGGCTGTCAAGGAGCCATCTGCCCACACGCAGATACGGCCTACAGGAACTTCATCTGCATGCCGTCCACTCCTGATTAATTTCTTCTCTGGTGCAGGGGATGGAAATGCCAACAATAAATAACAAATTCTGACCTTCAGGGTGACCTGTCAATAATGGCAACCTTTGCTTCTCTGTTGCCGGATGCCGAGGGCTGCCGCGGCACCCAGGTCCCTCTCCCAGGCCTCTCCGTGTCCTGAGATAACCAGATGTTAGGGTCATCATCTGTCTTACCTAGGTATGGGGAAATCTCATGTTTCAATTAAGAAATACGGCCCAGACCATCCTTTTTGGTGGCTATAAGAGGGGGTCCTTTTGGGGAAGGCAGAAGTACACTCATTTATATTTGTGTCAGCTTCAGACAAAGAAAGTGAGGCCGGGTGTTCAGAGTCTTGTCCTCAGTGGGATGGCAAATTTGAAAATCGGCTGTGAAGAAGGGCAGCTGGTTAGCAGCGGGATTTATGCAATTTATGCTAGCGACTTCAGTTGAGTGTCAGCATCTCCCATATAAAAGATCAGGTAGCACCGTAGGTGAACAGGAAAAAAGAAATGGGTAGGATATGGCCAGTGCTTTTTTTGTAAAAAAAAAAAAAAAAAAAAAGGTGCCAGAACTCACACACGTCATACAACCCGCCTTGCCTACCCTACAAGGTTCCATCCAAAAAAGGTGCCGGAACTCCGTTCTGGGCGTTCTATGACAAAAAAAAGCCCTGGATATGGCAATAAAAGAAAAATAGAAAAGAAAAAAGTACAGAGAAGTGGCTTGTTTGCAACAATAGTAAGTACAATTATAAATTTATCTTTTTCTCTAATAGTATATTATAACATCCTCCTTTTCACAGTCCATCCTCAAAACCATAAATCACAAGTTCATTGGTTTCTTCTGTTTTACGCAAAAAAAGTCCATAAGGGGTTTCCAGGCAGCAATAAATGTAGATATTATTTTTACTCTATTGTCCTTCTTATCAATATTGTCTCTGTCAGTCAAACAAGTCAATTTGGAGTATTGGCTAAGGTTTTTCCATTGGATCCATGAACAAAAGAAAAAAAAATCACATTTAAAAAAAAACCCGCTAACTTAATCCTTCCCTCTTCAAATACAAATAGGCAAAATGGCCTCATTAGCAGAATCAGCTTTGCATAATGAAAGATATTTTACTGCAAAGCTAAGCAGATAAAAGAACCAATTGCTTCTCCGTCTCCTTTTTTGCTATGAAGCTCTTCCTGCCAGATATTCCTAAAAGGGAAGCTACACAAAGATGGATTCAATAACAGAACAGGTTCATTCCCTTCCATGCTTAACTCAAAAGGATTAAGAAGCTGAAAGACTCCAGGCTGGGGGTTAGTATGTGCAAATCACACGGGGCCCACATTCTTGCTAACCACACACCTGCTGCAACTTCCATCCCAACAAAACTCTCTCTCTCTCTGGGTTATTTAAGGACAAGGGTATGATGTGGCCATTTCTGCTGAACCTGTGTTCTTTTTGTGTGTGCTCTCTGTATGCGTGAAGTCCCTGTTCTTGGCAAGATTTCTGAAATGATTTGCCATTGCTTCCTTCTTAGGGCCAAGACAGAGGAACTGGACCAATGTCATCCTTCAAGTTGAAGTCAGGACTAGAATTCACAGTCTCCCAGTTCCTAGTTGCCTTAACTCAGGGGTGTCAAACTCGCAACGTCACATGACGTGCCGTGACGTATCATGACTTTTTTTCCATTGCCGGCAATGGGATGGGCGCGGTTTCGGCATGACGCATCCGGCTTTAACTACTAACACCAAATTGGCTTTCTTGTGCCTCTGTTACTATTGAGAAAATAAAGTCTAATCTTTAAAGTTTGTCAGTTAGATGAGGTGATCTGTTTGTTTTCCAGCTCTGGCTATATACTATAATTTTACTGTATATTAAGTGGTTGATAGTTAAGTCATCTGAAACTGCCCAATGTCTTTTTATAGGTTTTCTGAATATCATGCTGTCATTTTGTTCATCAGTCTGCTTAGTACTTTTTAAAAATACATTTATGTTGTTTCCCAATTTCTTAAACTACTGGTATGTTTCCACCCCAGCAATTAAATCTGTTAGGTTTCATCATACAGGTATTTGTTATTTTCATTTTCACTGATCTGCTGCTTTTCTTTTTTTCAGAGTCAGAAGTCAAACTTCAGCTGCAGCCTCCATTATTCACTCCAGTGAAGCTAAAACCCTCCAATTCACTGGGTGGCTGCAGGCCAAATTTGGTTAACTATGGGCAAGGTTCAGCTTCTTATATGGGCTAGAAACTTTGTCATTTAACCCACCTTTTGAATTATCCATCTATTGTGACCAGATACTATAGACTCCTGCAGAGAGTTTGTATAATTACATCACTTGAATCATTCTGGGAGATAAGTTGGGAGTTTGCTGAGCTGAGTTAATTTGGGCCCAGCCCAATTTGTGAGGAAAACAAAACAAAACACTGAAAGAGGATCGGTACAAGCTGTTCATCAGATTTGTGTTTGTATGTGTATTTGTGATCTTTGCCAGTGTTTACTACATGGCAACATAAACATGGACTTGGAATCTACTAAAAAGCCATTAGAACCAAGACACAAATTCTGTTTCACTGGAAGCTTCATTCCATTAGTGACAAGGATTGGAAGCACCAGCAAAGATCCAGGCAAGGCAAAACAACCCAGATTCAGTGATAACTATGTGATTAAAGCAACCAATCATATTTAAAAACACATCAAACACTGAGGGAGAACAGTAGTATGTTATAAACATGGCTTCTTCATCCCAAAAAGGATGATTTAAAAGCAGCAGTAACTTTTTAAACATTATTTATTAATCTTTATTCCACCTTTATTACTTTATAGGTAACTCAGGGCACTGAACATACCTAATTCTACTTCCTCTTCCTCTTTTCCTCACAGCAACAACCCTATGAGGTGGGTTGGGCTAAGAAAGTCTGACTGGCCCATAGTCAATCAGCTTTCATGCCTAAGGTGGAAATTAGAACCCACAGTCTCCTGGTGATTGGTCCAAAGTCATCCAGCCAGCTTTCATGCCTAAGGTGGGACTAGAACTCACAGTCTCCTGATTTCCAGCCTGGTGCCTTAACTACTACATCAAAGCAGCTTTCAATGGCCCTTTTGTCCATATTCCATTTTATAAATAAGATCACCGCAGATGGGGACTGCAGCCAAGAAATTAAAAGATGCTTGCTTCTGGGGAGGAAAGCTATGGCAAATCTAGACAGCATACTAAAAAGCAGAGACATCACCCTGCCAACAAAAGTGCATATAGTCAAGGCCATGGTTTTTCCAGTTGCAATGTATGGCTGTGAAAGTTGGACCATAAGAAAGGCTGAGCGACAAAGAATTGAGGCCTTTGAACTATGGTGCTGGAGAAGACTCCTGTGAGTCCCCTGGACTGCAAGGTGATCAAACCGGTCAGTCCTAGAAGAGATCAACCCTGACTGCTCTTTAGAAGGCCAGATCCTGAAGTTGAAACTCAAATACTTTGGCCACCTAATGAAAAGGACTCACTGGAGAAGGGCCTAGGGATCTAAACACAAATGTATGTAAAATGGCAATGAGTACTTTTCTTTCATAATATAAATTAGACTTACAGGTTTAGATTTAGATTTAGATTTTATTAGATTTATACCCCGCCCTTCTCCTGGCGGACCCAGGGCGGCTTACAGCAAGCTAAAAACAGATAAAAACCCTACAAACACCGTTTTAAAATATAATTAAAAGAAATATTAATTTTGCCGTTTCATTTAAAATTTTGTTAACACCCAATATAAAATCAAATTAAAATGCAATCTAAAATACCCCTCAGGCCAGCCCTGCTAGCTGGAATAGCCATGTCTTGAGGGCGCGGCGGAAGGAGGGGAGATCCGGAATGACCCGGATCTCTGGGGGTAATTCGTTCCATAGGGAGGGGGCTCCAACAGAGAAGGCCCTCCCCCTGGGGGTCGCCAGCCGACACTGTCTGGCTGACGGCACCCTGAGGAGACCCTCTCTGTGGGAGCGTACCGGCCGATGAGAGGCAATCTGTGGCAGAAGGCGGTCTCGGAGATAACCAGGTCCGATGTCATTGTTTTAGTGTTTTAGCAGTAAAGGGGCATGAATTTAAACTCCATCATTTTATTTTGGTACAGATTTGCTAAAGCACCTCATGTGTAACATGGTTTCTGTTGAAGATTCTCTTAGCCATCCAATTTTTGGGAAATGAGTTGATACTATTAATCACAACTGTGCTTGAACCGCCTGGGAACTGCAGCATCTTGAGTCCATTGCCTTATTGATGAAAGAGCATTCCCAGCCTCCCTCGCCACTGGCTATGGCAGCTGGGTCCATTGGGAGGTGAGACTCATCAATATTGGGGCATCTCACATTTCCACCCTGGCTGTAAGTACTAAGCAGAAGGCAAGAGGGATCCTGGACATAAGTCAACTTGCATCAAGTAGAGCAGGAGAAGAGCCTAATGCTGGGAAAGATTGAGGGCAATAGAAGACGGGGACGACAGAGAATGAGGTGGCTGGATGGACTCACTGAAGCAGTAGGCGTGAGCTTAAATGGACTCCAGAAGATGGTAGAGGACAGGAAGGCCTGGAGGAACGTTGTCCATGGGGTCACGATGGGTCGGACACGACTTCGCAACTAACAACAACAAAATAATAGAGTGGGAATATGGAGCTAGGGTTTTGTATTTAGCAGAGATAGCCTTACCATCTCTACTTACAAGAATGTCTTTCGAACACTCCAAACGTTTAATTGAACATCTATTGATCAGTGATGGATTTTTGAACTAGCCAGGTATGGACTGGTTAACACTGGAGGGCTTTCATTCTGATATTAATACTAATACTTAGAAACACAATGCATCAAGCTTCTTATTTCAAGTGGCGGTTGTTTCTTGTCAAATGCTATGATATACTCATTTGGAAGATTATAAAAAAAAGATTCTGCTATATCCAATGCCTATCTAACCCAATATTTGTTCCTGCGATGTCTAACTGAGTGTGAATGTAAAAAAATATAGGAAATAAAGCATGAAGTTGAAATGTAATAGATTTATGTAATGTAATGTAAATCTGATTACAAATTGGGTTCCGTAAGACTCAAATGTTACAACGATGTTACAGCAAATACTTTGTAAGATAATGTGGATTCAGAATGTTGAAAGAATTGTTGTCAGCTCTTCCCACATAAAACGACGCCGAGGGAGAGATATTCTTATTAAGCAAACGGCATGGATATTTGCTATAGTTATTAATCTAAACTGTTTATCTCTGTCCATCTCTAACTACTAAGCTATGAAAGCTCCATCTTATTTCACAAGGCAGCATATATTCCCTACGGGAATTCATCAAGCTTTTTACACTAATAGCAGTGAGATTGTGTCTTTCTGCATACCCAATGCTATGCATTCAGTCCTGTCTTAAGGAGAAAAAAATGCCACACTACAAAAATGAAGCCAAACAAAACTAGAAGTTAAGGTGATACCACAGTGCTCTCTAGTGACCTGAATTAAAAATGCATTTACATTCATGGGAAGCATGACCCTCAAAACAGTGTAAAATGAATTAAAATGAATTAAAAATTGTTTCTAATTAACACAGATGTGAATAACAAATTCAAGTCTGGATCCCTACATTTTAGGTAGAGATAAACCTCCTTTAGTTGGAATGTGGAAAGATCTATGTGCTAAAATCCTCTGCTCCAAACTAGCACTGAAATTTTCAAGAATAATTTAAGATAGAATTAAAGAATTAAATTATGGACACAATATACGGTCAGATGGGATAAATAATAATGATTTCTTCACTGTCACGTTCTCCATTCAGGTTGGCCTCTCTCTATGGCCAAAATTCACTTTTTCTGTGGAAGAAAAGGCTCAGGACAGCTGATTACAAATATCTGCCTTTCGCTCTAATTGTTAGTAAGATTGACAGTTCGTTGAGTAGCCTAATGCACTGTTGAACATTTCTGGCATCATTCTCAATCTTTTAAAGAGAAAAGAAATTCAGATGAGGAAGAAAACGATCAGAGAAACTTACAGGAGACTCCTACTTTATCAGTGAATTCATCATTTAAGTAAGTGATGGTTCAAGCAGGAAGAAACATAAGAAGGATGGAAGCAAATCAAGGACCGGCCAGTTCAGGACCCTGGAGAGCTGCCACAGGGACCAACACTAGCTCTGATTTCACGTTCAGGACCACGGAGAGCAATCTTGCAGCTGAGACCTATGCAATTTGCCAGGAGACCTTAAACCAGTGGTTCTCAACCTTTTTAATGCCGCGACCCCAACCGGTCGTAAGTCGAGGACTAAACCGGTCGTAAGTCAAGGACTAAACCGGTCGTAAGTCGAGGACTTTCCCTGCCCGGGAGCGCCGCGCATGCGTGGTTCCGCCCCCTGCGCCGGCCGAGGCGTAGCTGGCAAGCGGCAGAGATGGAGCAGGCCGACCACCAGCCGGCCCAGCCCAAGGGAGGTAAGGCACCCGCCGGAAAAGGGGAAAAAATGGCGGACAAAAAAAATGGCGGACAAAAAAATGGCAGACAGCCTTGCTTGGCGACCCCCATGAAATGGTTGATCGACCCCAAATGGGGTCCTGACCCATAGGTTGAGAACCACTGCCTTAAACAGTGTTTCTCAACCTTGACAATTTTAAGGCATGTGGACTTCAACTCCCAGAATTCCACAGCCAGCAATGCTGGCTGTGGAATTCTGGAAGTTGAAGTCCACATGCCTTAAAATTGTCAAGGTTGAGAAACACTGCCTTACAATATTTCATTTCCGGGGGAAATACATTTTTCACCCACTGTTTTGATTTTCATTACATGCAACATAAGCTATACCCAACTGTTCCCATTTAAATTTAACAATTAAGATTCTTGTTGAAAGCTAATATTGTGTCTGTTTGGGGTGTGGTAGATGGCTGGGTGAGCAACACTTTAAAGCAGGGGTCTTCAAACTTGGCAACGTTAAGACTTGTGGACTTCAACTCCCAGAATTCCTCAGCCATTGCCAAGTTTGAAGACCCCTGCTTTAAACAGTTTAACCTTTCTTTATCAGACAGCAGAAATGACTCAAAGCAGGCAAAATCCAGGCATTGACATTCTCTGTAATGGCTCTGAATGGCCACACGGTGTCAATGTGGTTTTGACTATGTACTGGGAGAAATAGAAGACTATGCATTGTGCTGCAGATCTCCAGATGGATTCTGAGTGGGCTTCTGTGCGTGAACACAGCAGAAAGTAATGCTTCAGCTGCAGCAATGACACATTTGAAAAACTAAAGAAAATAAGCTGTAAGAAGATAGTCTCCAAGAATCAAAAAGCTGAGTGGATAAGAAATGCATAACTCCAAAAAAGCAAAGCAAATGTTTGCAGACTTCCAAAGAGAAAAATGAAACCAAATGTAACAGGTCAATGACCACCAATGGCACTGATGCAAATAAATGGTTACATAGCAGTTATCAACTAGCGATGTAGAGTGATGTCAGATTTCTAGACATCACTCTTTCTTCCTTATTCTCTCTCTTAGAATTCCTTTCCCTATCCATAATTATTAGTGTTGTGGGTCCACTAGCTTATTTAATTCTCAATGACTTACTTGATGACATTTCATAGATTCCCTCACTCCCAAGGCTTTATTGTGGTTCCTGGTCCTCATAATTTCCACGGAGAGCTCCTTCTTATGGACACTAGAAATAAGGGGAGACTTTCTACATCAGAAGATCACGAGCATCAAACTGAACAAGTACTTTTTACAATTGTTGGTAACCTGTTGAAGAACTTTGGCATCGTGATCCTATGATAACGTCCACCAAGCCCCCCACTCCAAAAAGGACTTTATGGGCCATGAATTGGTTATTCACGATTTTAGGGAACTTCTAATTGTTGTAAATAGATGATCCACTGGCTTCAGTGTGGTGAAAAACAGATTTACCTGATTAAATGCATAAAGTGCAAAAATAAAGGAGAGGAGAGGAGGGGTATCCAGTGATGTAGTTGCTTAGGAACCCCAGCCTTTCTTCCAATTAAAGGAAAATGATCTGATTGTGGGACACAGCCAAACACCTTTGCAACTCTGATGCCCATACGCATCCACACCTTCAGAAGCCAGAACTCAGCTGATGCAACACAAGTGACTTATAGAATGAAACGGTAGCCACTTCCTATATCTTCCTTGGACTGACAAGGACATTGCCTTCTCAAGATTCCCCAAGATTAGGGAACTGCCAGCGGGACAAAGTCATATATATCTTCCTATGGATTATTGACTCATCCCATGTCTTGCTGCGTTCTCACCACAGCGGCTCCCCTCCCTGCTGGCGAAGAGCGACATCTCAGCTCCATTTGGTCGCCTGGAAACAAAGCTACTAATTAATCAAGTACTTGGTGTGCGCAGCATGGAGCAGCACGTGGGAAGGTGGAGGCTTGGAGGGGTGCACGAGATTTCCACCATGGGGGAAAGCTTCTAAATGCAGCAGCTGTCGTTGAAGGATGGAGTGAACTTTACTTTCCCCCCTCCCTCTGTGATCTGCCACTGTAAAGAGCTTCCTGAAAGAGAGAATTCATTTAGCTTGGCTGATCTAAATGACAGCCATGGCCTCAGTCTTGACTATCTATCTGCCTATCTATCTATCTGCCTATCTATCTATCTATCTATCTGCCTATCTATCTGCCTATCTATCTATCTATCTATCTGCCTATCTATCTGCCTGCCTGCCTGCCTGCCTGCCTGCCTGCCTGCCTGCCTGCCTGTCTAGCTAGCTAATCTATTTATCTATCTATCTATCTATCTATCTATCTATCTATCTATCTATCTATCTATCTATCTATCTATCTATCTATCTATCTCTATTTTTCTAACTAATCTCTATAAAATCTATCTGCCTATCTGTCTGTCTGTCTGTCTGTCTGTCTGTCTGTCTGTCTGTCTATCTATCTATCTATCTATCTATCTATCTATCTATCTATCTATCTATCTATCTATCTATCTATCTATCTATCTATCTATCATCTGTCTGTCTGTCTGTCTGTCTATCTGCCTAGCTAGCTAGCTAGCTATTTATCTCTATCTATCTGATTAGTTAAATCTCTATCTTATCTATCTATCTATCTATCTATCTATCTATCTATCTATCTATCTATCTATCTATCTATCTATCTATCTATCTATCTATCTATCTATCTATCTATCTATCTATCTATCTAACATAGTAATCATCCTTCTCCTTCCAGAGGAACTCTGGGCAGTGTACAAATAAAATATAAAACAAAAACATCTTTACGGTATATAAAATTTAAAAAGAGTCCAAGATGGTTGAAGCTCAACATTAAACATTAATTAAAAGGCAGGGAGAGGGCCTTCAAGGTACCAACAAGCCCCATGGCTCCGTGAGCCCCAAGCAAGGCCCCAGAATCATATTTTCAAACTTTTCTGAAAGGTGAGGAGAGTGGGGGCTCCCTCACCTCTGGGGTCCAAAGGGTGGGGCCAATGAAGCTGCCTCTTAGTTTCCCAAACTTTTCAACTGCTCCAAATAACATCTTAAACGATCTCTCTCTCTCTCTCTCTCTCTCTCTCTCACACACACACACACACACACACACAAACATTATTCAAGAACATAGGAAACTTCCTTACACTAAATCGTATTATTGCTCAACTAGCTCAATACTGTTAATTCTGTCTAATAACAGCCGTGTAAGATCTCAGCTGGCATTTAGCTAAAATTTTACTGGTTTTTTTTTTTAATCAGTACATTTTCACTGAATTTGTTGGAAAGGAATGTTTTTGGTGCAATACTGATGATTTGGGCATGCTGTTCTTCACTTACCTGGGTAACAAGGGCTGCTGAGAATTGGGTTGCCCTATTTCCTACCCTATCGTCCCCCCTCCAGCAGTCTGTGGACTCCCTGATTTCCCACTTTTTATTTAAATCCTGGAGGAAACCATCCAGGCTAAATGGCTTCTGTATGTATCTTCCAGATCACGTTATGGGAGCAGGTAAGGAAGCTGCAGAACGATGGGGAGATATGCAACAGAAAAGCACTTTTTGGAATAGTATGTTTATTTGTATGAAAATTATTTTGTAATGGAATGAGAATAAGAATATGAAAGAGGTTTTTAGAAATTTGGATTGCTTTAACAACTAATTGAGTGTGTTAAGTTAGTAAGACGATGTTTTGTGTAATAATAGGTGTGTTCTTTTTTTTTTAGACAGATTATTTGAATGAGATTTAAATGCTATCTGAAGACATAAGAGAGATTTGTGATAAAAATCAATGATTTATGAGATTATGAATTAGGATATATCTGGATTAGTATTTTAGAAGGGATACCCGAAGTGATAACACGTTTATCTAAGATTAAATTGGACTATGGTAACTGTAAATTAATAAAGTTCAAAACAGGATTAGGATTTATAGATATATAATGTAGAAATGGATTATGTTAAATAGGTTATATTATTTGAGGGAAATAGAGAGGGAACATTTAATGTATTTCCTTGAGCTATTATATGATTTTGTTTTTGGATGATTGATCACCTAACCACCACAGTGTGTCTTGAGCATTTTGTTGTAAAAGTTAAAAAAAACCAATAAAATTTGTTATAAAAAAGAAAAGAAAAGCAGAACCTTCTGTCATCTGGCAACAAAAAAGGTGGAAGTTAAAAAAAAATTAAACAACCTGAAACTTTCTTCCTCAGGGGAAGAAAACTCTGATCATTGTTGATGGGCAAACTTTGAAGAGGTTGCTGCTTTCTCTTCTTAGGATCTTTTATCTTTTCAAGAGAGCTGGACTTCAGATAGATGTCTTCTAACAGAAGAACATCCACTGGACTCTCTTCTGTAGCACACGTGGCTCCTGCAGAGAATAACGCACGTGTCTTTCAATAGATAAGCCCACTGCAATGATATAGGCCAGTGAGGGCGAACCTTTTAGAGACCGAGTGCCCCAAAACCATCCTGCCCCACCCCCTGCTCCGCCCTCCGCCCCACCTGCTCAAAAGGCCACCCACCGCCTCCACGGCCCGCCACAGCAGATCACTCAGGCGGCCCAGCAGCACCATGGTGGCCACGCCCTCCACCCATGCTCCGCAGCATCATCTGCGCACAATGAGGTGAGAGGGTGGAGTCTTGTCCCCACTGCCTGGCTGCCATGTCCTTGGTTGTGCTGCTCCACGCGGGCCGCACCCGGGGGCAACTCTCCTCCGAGGGGCTGCTGGTGAGGAGGGGACTGTGGGGGGAGCCGGGGATGGGGCGACAGCACACGTGCCCACAGAGAGGGCTCTGAGTGCCGCCTCTGGCACACGTGCCATAGGTTCGCCACCACTGATATAGGCCATGACAGGGGCTTCCCAAATGTCGACCTCCTTTCAACATCTCCCCAGTCAGAAGTGTCTGGAAGTAGGCCAAGGTCCACTGGTCCACTTTTGACATCAGTAAAGTACGGTTCTGATAGCGATGTCTGCTCGCTATTTGAAAATAAGCAGAGTAAGCCCTTTCTGGACACTGGATCTTCTTTCTTTGACTGGATCACTTCCCAGACACATTTGAGTTAGCTATTTTTTAAAATTTTATTATTTTTATTATTTATTTATTTTTGGCTGGAAGCCGATGTGGCAATCCCAGCCAACCGAAAGCCCTCAGCGTGATTCTTATGGATTGGCTGGTTCCTGCTGATGGCCCTCCACGGAGAAAGAGGCTGTTGCCAAGGTAATGGAGAAAAGGTCCTCCCCGTGTGACAGCAAGGGTTGTGAGGGGTGATGGGGTGGGGGGAAAGACACAGCCACTCAGTTAAAAGCTCTCAAGTAAAGCCCCTCATGTAAAAAAAAAAAACCATCCATAATTCGCCATTTTGGCATTCCACCAGTGATTTTTTAAGCAGAAAGATTAAAACTTCATCACGTAGATGGATTCTTTAATGTTTCTTCTACCCTGCTCCCAAATGGCCGTTTTCCACATGAATTGGAACTACAGAGACAGCCTTAAGTTGGAAGAAAAATTGGGGGAGCCGAAGTCTTCATACGGGAAAGGCAACAGATTGGAGAAACGTTCAGATTAGAGCAATTCTCCCTAATCTGATCCCCAGTTGTTCTGGACTACAATCCTAAAATCATCCTTAGCCCGCAGAGTTATGGGATTATACATGCTGCCAACTTGGATAAATCTACCCCAAAACAAGAGGCTAGCAAGCTCAACTGTAAACAGATTTTTAAACATGGAAGTTTGAGTTTCGCATTGATAAGCGATCTTCCTCAAGGTAAGGATAAGTTGAGTTCTTGCTGGTTAGTTTGCAGTTTAGTGGGTTAATCCCTACTCTTTCCCTGCTGACTAAAGATGGATGCATTTTCCTTTGGCTTAGGATAAAGGGGGTCGAAGCTGGTAGAACAGATGGGAAACCCCCATTGGCTGTATTTGGGTCAAGAGCTGGAGATTCTCCATGCATGTTTTAAAGATAAGGTGACCAACTGTCCTCCTTTAGGGAGGACAGTCCTCCTTTTGTAAGTTCTGTCCTCTCTCGAAAAATGTCCTCCTACATGTCCTCCTTTTCGATATTTGAAGACTAATCTGCAGGACTTTTTTTTCCCTCATAGAACGCTCAGAATGGCGTTCCGGCATCTTTTTTTGATGGTTTTTTTTTTCAACTTTTGCATGAGCTGTGTTACTCCCGCTATTGGCTTTCGAAAGCCAATAGGAATTGCTGCTGAGCGCGCCAAAACACCCGGCTGGCAAACTTTGCACATGCAAGTTGTCTGTATTATTGTTGCAATGAATAAAATGTTTCTTTTATTTACGATATTTTTTTTTCTTCAATTTATTTGTGTCCTCCTTTTCATTGTAAAAAAGTTGGTCACCTTATTTAAAGAGTAACATCCCAAAAGGTCTTTGAGGCATTCTGGCCTTTAGAGCTGGGCCTAGAACCAAACTGTCAAACTTTGAGAACCGGCTCACATTTTTACACACAAACACTAGGGTTGCCAGGTCTGCTTCCAAAAAATAGCGGACAAGCGGGGGGGGGGGGNGGGTTAAGTAGTAAAAAAAGTAGACTGTACAGCTTTAGATTACGTACCATTTCATCATAAAGCTTTTGAATAAAAAAAAATGTCCACTATTTTGTGAAAAAAAATAGTGAACATAATGTGAAAAAAGTGGACTGTCCACTCAAATAGTGGACACCTGGCAACCCTAACAAACACACACACACACACAGAACAAAAACCTTAATACAGTTCATTTTCCTCAAGGACAGCCTTTGTCACCAACCCCACCACTCCCCACCGATGCTTATTTTGGCTGTCAAATCGCCCTGATAAATAGCTTATGTTAATGGGGTGAATTCAGAGCAGAGGGAAAGTGCCACTGCTAATAAAGGCATCTCCCTCTGCGAGCAGCAGGCCTGCTGCTTATGCCGCACACGCTCCACGCATAAAGATTTTCCGGGTCTTCGGAGCCGGCTCTGATGCTCCACGCTAAGCACAGAAGCAGCTCATAATGAGGCAGGCAGCTTAGGCCAAGATTGCTCCTTTCCCTTTTCCCTTTGTAAAAAGCACCTTTTTTTTTATTTGCTGGCGTGACTTTCTGCTTCAGTGGGGCTCCCACTGCACCTCAAAGGTGCTCTGGCCTATCGCAGCTGCCACAGATCACAAAGGAAGGGCTACTTTTGCAAAAAAAAACTATGAAGGTACCACTTGGACAGAAGATGGAATTTGCCACCTTCACATTCAGCTCTACATTCTATCTTAGAAAAGGTGGGTGGGTGGGTTTTTTTTTATTTTAAAAAAAGCAAATGTCCTGGGCGGTCACTTCCCCCCACTAACCTTTCCAGGCAGTTCTAGACAGAACGGTTTTCTTCTAAACTACACTTCAACTCTTTTGCAAGTTAAAGGAAAAGAAGGAGAGACACCAGAAGCCACAGCTGCTAAGTTGTGTGGCAAGAATTAATGAAAAGAAAAAGAGAAGGAGAAGGAGAAGGACAGAAGAGGAAGGGGGAAACCAATTAACGAAGAGAGTTAAAGCCTCCACGTTGCCTCTTACTTTGGATCCCACCATTCTTGGTACCATCTCTGGATGCTAGTTGGTAACCCTCAAAGACGAATTAGCAGAGAGTTTTTAGACATGAGAAAGGAAAGGAAAGGAAGGCACAATGTGCTGAAACCTGCCTTGACATTTCTAAATGTTCTTCTCTAAAAAAAAGACTTTCATTGTGCTGCCTTATTCACAAGCTACCTTGAGAATTTCCCTTGTTGTGATTTCTTAGCTGACTTTATTGTTAGAAATGGCATAAAAGGCTCTTCTCTGTTTTCGGTGACATGCTTTATAAAGCCTTAGTAAGACCACACCTGGAATACTGGGTCCAGTTTTGGTCATCACGCTGCAAAAAAGATGTTGAGACTTTGGAAAAAGTGCAAAGAAAAGCAACTAAAATGTTTAAGGGTCTGGAGACAAAAACATATGATGAACTGTTGCAGGATTTCGGTATGGCCAATCTAGAGAAAAGAAGGAGTAGGGGTGACATGATAGCAGTATTCCACAAAGAAGAGGGGGTCAACTTATTTTCCAATGCACCAGAAGGCCAGACAAGAAACAATGGATGGGAACTAATCAAGGAGAGAAGCAACCTGGAATTAAGGAGAAACTTCCTAACAATGAGGACAATTAACCACTGGAACAGCTTGCCTTCAGAGGTTGTGGGTGCTTCATCGCTGGAGGTTTTTAAGAAGAGACTGGAGAGCCACTTGTCTGAAATGGTATAGGGTCTCCTGCTTGAACAGGGGCTGGACTAGAAGACCTCCAAGGTCCCCTCCAGCTCTATTCTGATCGATCCAATCACTCTGAAGGCTTTTCTAATTGGCCACTTTTTCTTCTCTGAAAAACAAAATTCTTCTTACTGTTCTCCTTCAGGATTTAACAGAAAATTGAGAATGAGGTTGCATTGTCAATAAGATTATCGTTCCATGAAAGTCACAATTTCCCTGCACAACCTTTGCCACCTGATAATTAAAGAAATGCAAGACCTGTCCACCTATGATAATTTCATCATTATTCTCTTTTTAAAAAAAAAATCGTGAAAGCAAATTAAATACAAAATACTAGGAAAACAATGCAGGGGTATCTTTCTGCAAGCACGCAGAGTTAGAAAGACACCTGAAAAACTGGCATAACTGTATGTGATAAAGCAATTTCTCCAGAGGCTACTAAAAGGATTTCCAAACTGACATTCTCCTGCAAGCAGCCAATTTACCCACTAAGTGACCGGAAGAAAAATTCCATGTATTTTCCCTATGCTGTGATGAAGCCAGTTTTCTCAGAAGAAAAAAAAATAGATAGTTTCTGAGTTAGGAAGCCATTAGCCATTGGATAGTTCAGCCACAAGAGGGAGAAAGAGGCTTAGATTTAGGGGAATGGACTTTCCCAAGAACATTTTGTTGTATGCTTGTTTACTTGCAGCTTGCACCTTTAGTTCTTCCAAGTACAGAAAGCAGAAACAGCAAACAGAGAGGCTGGGGCAGAGTGAGCAGTAGGTTTCGAAGTGAGCTCAAGCGGTTTAGCTTATAGAACTACCACCTAATAATTAAGGATTTTTCACGGGCATAAATATATTGACTATTTAGCCCTCATTCATCTGAGAGACAAGGAAATTAATCAGGCCCAAAATGGTTGCCAATTAAAAAGGTGACTAATTGAAAGTTTGAGACAAGATACATTTCAGGATGAAAGGGCCATCTTGCAGATTTGCCAGCTGCCCAAGGGGTACATCCTTCATTGCTTTCTGGATAAAGTATAGCCAGATCATCTATAAGGACACACTGGAGTCAAACACCATTTAATGAGCCTAATTAGCATAAAGGAGGGGAGGGTCAGGGAGAGAATCAATCCAAGGGCCTCAGCGATGCTCCAAATTGTCCCAGCAGGTCTACCTTGACTTAAAAGATGGGCTACTCTCTGCATTTGCCCTCATTTGCATTAATAACAAAACTAATTAATAATGATAATGAAAAAGGCTCTCCTGTTTATGACAAGGAGCCCGAGCAAGGCCAGGGGGTATAAGGCCTCTTCTGCAGTCCCACAGAGAGAAAACAATCTGATCTATTTCCATGATTTATTTCATTCTCAATTTACCACCGGCTCCATAATTCTAAGGGTTTTTTTTTCCAATTATTTTTCTTGCATTCTTTCTTATTTCCTAAGGGTGTATAGAGGCTACAAAGCCTCTAAGTCAGGTGTGCTGGCTGGGGAATTCTGGAACTTGACATCCACACATCTTAAAGTTGTCAAGGTTGAGAAACATTGCTCTAAGGCTTTAAGTGATAGTATTTGATGGGCAAATTAATTGCCCGTCGTTGCCCCCATTGCTATTTTTTCAGATGTAGCCTGTTAATCTCTAAGAACGGGCAGTAAATAATCCACCTGCAAATGTACATGGTGATGAAAATGCTGCACCTGTTGAATTTATGTATATCACAGTTTAGCAGATGGCAGCATGTGGTAATGTTCACTCCTGGCTACATTTGGCTGCAGCAGGCTAGTTTTGGAAGTTGAAGACACTAACCACATCTGTGCTGATATATATATATATATATATATATTGCTATCTCTACAATCACCAAGAGTTGACCTGAATTTAAGGCTTTGCTTTGTTACACTCGTTTAGCTATTTCCAAATGACCTTCACCGAAGCTCAAAGTATATTCCATAAATGCCAGAAAATAAAATGTTAAAATTGCTCACCTTCCTTTAACCATCAAAGAGTTGCCTTGAACCATAAGGTGGGTAGCATATAAATTTAATAAACAAATCACACCATAAGAGACTGTGACTCGGAACTGGACAGGCCAATATGCCCAGAGACCAAGGGAGAGTTAATAGATTGGAAGGAATGTTAGAGGTCGTCTCAAGCCACTTTGCTATCCTGGTGAGCTGCAGAAACTCTGGACATCACAACTCAGAGCAATATTTAGCTGTGAGTTGTTAGTCAGCATACCTAGGAGTAGTAGGTTGAGGAAGACTAATCTACTCCAGCAGCTAGTGTTTGGGTAACATTTATTCTACATAACTTCTCAACTTACAGCAATATAAAAAATAGCACACTATTGTTATTGTTTCTGTGCTTGTACTGGTTATATTTAGTGGCAGGTGAGTAGATTGGTTTTGAGTCTCACCATACATTTTCTTTGGTGCTTGGCAAATGCTCGCCATCTTACATCAGAACTTGTGTCCTTCTGTGTTTTGTCATCACAGTGCCAAAAATACAAAAATTCTGATGGGGTTGTGATCAAAACAAGCAAGACCCTAGCCACGAAGCTGCAAGCATTCAACGGGAAAGGCATTGCAAACAAGATGTGATAAAAAAAAACAAACCAAAAAGCTATGAGAATGCTGACCCCATCCTCCTGTCATGTAGAAAGAAAAAACCAATTAGCATGACAAAAAGTTCACCTTTAGCCTGACAAGTTTAACTTTCTTTGCATGCAAATTTTTATAAAAAAAATTATTCCAATGCATGAGTGTCAGTGAGGAAATTATCTGCTTCGGTTGCTGTTGAATGGCAAAATGATCAGCTATACTGTTTATTCCAGCTATGTTAGCCTGGGATGGCATCATCTTGACCATCCTTCAAATGGGGGGTCCTTGGTGTTGTCTGAGCTTGATGGTTTTCTTGCAGATATTTCCTTACTGAACTAGGTAAAATCATCCGTGGTAGTCATCATATAGCATTGATGATGTTACCTAGTTGGGTAATGAAACGTCTGCAACAAAACCAAGGACCCTGGTTTTGTATAAAGGAAGGGGAGCATATAAAATAATTAGGGACAGTAGACCAAGACATGGCGGAAAACGAAAGCTCTCAAAATATAATCCCAAGAGTTAGTTTAGCTTTTTGAAGTTCTCCACACAAGTTCCAGAGCCCCTGACTTCAAAAGAGAAAAACCACTGATACCCTAACACAGAACAGAACAAGGGGTCTGGAGGGAGGGGGTCAAAAAAGTCAAGATGACACTCATAGGGGCCATAGTTGGAGTTACACATCGCCTTTTTTGACCCCCTCCAGACACCTCTTGGAACAGAATGAAGGAGATGGGCTGGAATAAGCATTCTGCCCTGGTTATCTACCATAAAGAAAGAGCCAGTTTGGTGTAGTGCAGTGGTGGCAAACCTATGGCACGGGTGCCAGAGGCGGCACTCAGAGCCCTCTCTGTGGGCACACGCACCGTCGCCCCAGTCCTAGGCCTTCAGCTGGATTTTATAAAACCTTTTCATTATAGGCCTCCGCTGCCGTGTGCAAAAAAACCAGGTTCAATCAATCAGTCAATTTCAACTTCTCGTGGGGAAAAAAAAAGATCTTGCAAAGTTGGAATTGATTGATTGAACTTTTCAGTCCCACCCAGTCTGCCATTACCACCGCAGCCACGTCCACCCAATGGGCCACACACCAATTGGCCACACCCAGCCAATGGGCCACACCCACCCGGCACCCGACGATGCATAAGTGGGTTTTGGGTTGCAGTTTGGGCACTCGGTCTCTAAAAGGTTCGCCATCACTGGTGTAGTGGTTAAAGCACCAGGGCTAAAAAGCAGGAGATTGTGAGAGGCACAAAGCCAGTTGGGCCAGTCCCTTTCTCCCAGCCCTAGGAAGGAGGCAACGGCAAAGCTAAAAACCCTCGCCAAGAACACTGCAGGGACTTGTCCGCGAAAATCGGAAACCACGGAAGGAAAAAAAAATAAAATCTAATAAGGAATGAATTACAGCAGGTAGAAGAAAAAAGAAATCCGGAACTCGTTCATTACCAGCTTTGGCCAAGAGAGGGCGCAAAAGGGTCAATTTACAACTCCTACCATCTTTCTTGAAGTCTTCCCCCCCCCCTTTCAAAAGGCAGTCAACGCGCTTCTCTATTGACTCGCTCTGCGCCTATTGACTCGCTCTGCGCCTTATCAGCTGCGTCGCTGGAGGGTCGCAGACCCCAAGAGCCGCACTTGTCCTCAGTCTGCGCTTAGTCTGAAAAGCCCCACAACGGAAAGGCGTGCAGGGCCTGATCCAGGCAGGGGCTCAGCGGGCGGCCGGGGGCGAACTTGGTTAACTGCAGCTCTCTGCGGAGGCGCTACGGGGAGGGGGGGGGCTTAATCTGCCTTTCCTTTCCTTTCCTGCCGGGCGCTGAGACGCTGGACTGCAACGGGAGGAAACTCAGGAGCGGAAGAAGGAGGGGGGAGCTGGAGAGACCTGACTGGGACATAAGAGCAGCCCGAATCGGACAGTAGAACAGAACAGAACGGAGCCGGAAGGGACCTTGGAGGTCTTCTAGTCCAGCCCCCCGGTTTTTTAACTGGAGAAGAGATTTCCCACAGTCTTTTCTTTGTTAAAAGAGGGCGAGAGGTGGCACAGACGGGGCAAACCTTTTGGAAAAAAAAAAAAAAAAGCTTTCACTCCTGCCTTCTCGCGAGTACGCGCTGGACCAGCCGGAAATTTTAAGACGGGAACTGCACTTTGCACCTGCCCACAGACACTCTTTCTATTTTTTACAATTAGTGACCCTCCAGCCTGGTTTAGGTGTCTGAACCTCGCAGAGGGGAAAATAAGTGTTAAGCTCGCGTCCCTGCGTGGGAATCGGGGGACGCTTGCGAGAAAGAGCAGGGGTAGCCAACCTTGGCTCTTTTATGACTCGTGGACTTCAACTCCCAGAATTCCTGAGCCAACTAAGCTGGCTCAGGAATTCTGGGAGTTGAAGTCCACGAGTCATAAAAGAGCCAAGGTTGACTACCCCTGGAGAAAGAGGTTCCACGACCACCGGGGTCTAAGCGAATCGGGCATTTCGCTTTTTAAAGAGTCAGAGTTAGAGATTTGAGTCTATGGAACATCCAAGAGCCAATATTTTCTCGAAAGACGAGGCTCCGAGTTTAATCGGCTCTCCCCACGTGCAAAAAAAATTACCGGCCGGTTTGCTGCAATCCCAGGAGGCGTCCAACGGGACGACCCTCGAGGAAAAAGGGGGCAGCTTAGACTTCTATATGGTCAAGGATCCGATGAACAAAATCCCCCCCCCTTTTAAATGATTCTCAGCACTCGAATACGAGAAAGAGATCCGTGAGCAGAGAAGTAATGATCCCAATCAAAAAGCCCCCACACCCACACACGTGGGGAGAAGCGGACACGTGTCCGCACTGGGTCCATTTCCCCGGAGAGAAAAAGCATTCTGGAACAAAGGAGATTTTTCGGAGATGCATGCACTCTTGAGACTTTCCCGAGCGAGACACGTGCGCGTGTGAATGGGTGGGAGGCACCAGGCTCGCCCCTCAAGATGCTACGATCGTGGAGCCTCCCTGGCAGACTTTCCTCCACATGGCTAAAAAAAAAAAAAAAAAGTCATCCGTCTCTCTTTCGCCCCCAAACCAGCCAGCGGACTTTGGCCTGAACCCCCCCAACGCCCAACCTGACACGTGTTAAGAGGTCACAGAGCCTGAACCTTTAGCTCCCCTGCGGGTGGGAAACCACTGCAGGGACCGGAGTGACTAAACTCGGATTCACGTCCACCCCGGGGCGTGAAATCGGATAGCCCCAGCTCTCTCTATTACGGGGGTTGGGGTCGCTTGGGGGCTGCAGGCAGTGAAGGAAAAAAAACCCGGCTGCCTTGAGCCCCGAAAGAAAACCCGGCGTCCAAGACCGCTTTCCCACGCCATCCGCAAGCCTGCCTCTGAGCATGCACAGAGCGCCCTCCTTCCTTCCTTCCCTCCCGCTGCTGCCAGGGCCGGCTTGGGCTGAGCCCTCCCTGCCTCCCGCCGGCAGGTCAAGGCTGGGGGTCCCTTCCCTTCCCGGCCCCCTCGCCCCTCGCCCCTCACCGTTGCCGCCGGTGACGTTGGCCAGGTCCAGGAAGGCGCCGGGGCTGAGCGCGGCCAGGGCCGAAGAGTTGAGGCTGAGCAGCAGCTCCGAAGAGTTAGCCAGGCCGTCGCCGGCCGCCAGCGAGTCCGCGAAGAGGTTCATCTGCAGCAGCGTCTTCAGCAGGTAGCGCAGCATCCTGGCCGCCGCTCCAGCTGCCCGCCGCTGCCTGTGCTGGCATCCGGAGGAGGAGGAGGCGCCGGGCGAGCGTGGAGCGCCGGTCCCCGCCGCCTCTGCAGCGCTGCTGCTGCTGCTGCTGCTCTGCGCCTCCTGGCTGGCTGGCCCGCCCGGCTCTCTGTCCCCTCCTCCCTCCCTCCCTCCCTCCCTTCCTTCCTTCCGCGGCTGGGCCGGGCCGGGCCGGCGCTCCTGGGTGGGGTGGGGGTGTGGGGGGGAGCCGGCCGGCCGGGCGGGCGGGCAGAAGGCAGGCGCTGCCACCAATAAAGCTTTAATGATCGGAGGCATAACTCTCCCTGGAGGGCGAGGCGCAGAGCAATGCGACGCCTGCCTCCCCCCCCCCCGTCCCCAGAAAAAACCGCTCGGGCCGAGGCAGCCCCTGTCTCAGCTGGTCAGCAACACACTACCCTCCCCACCCACACAACCGCCCCAAAGAGCTGCCCGGACAGTTGTGAGCCGCACCTGCACCGTTTCGGGCTTGAAGGGGAGAAGTGGCAGGCGGGGAGCAGAAATGGCTGGTTTGGGGGGTGGGAGGTGGGGGGTGGTGGAGGAAAGTTCCAAGTGATATAAACTCTGCCACCTCTCTTGGAAAGAGAAAGAAAGGTTGCTTAACTTCTGGGAGAGTTTCCCGGCCCACCCCCCACCCCGTCCCAAATTTAATCCCTGGGTGGCTTTTCAAAAAAAAAAAAAAAAAAAAGCAAGCCATACACATCCCTTTGGCACACTTTGAAAAGCTGCAGCTGCCCCCCCCCGCACCCACCCCAATGTGCTGGCCTAGGTGGGTCAATGCTCTGATTTGGGAGAAGGGGGAACCCAGATTCGGAAATTCCACATGGAGGAAGGAAGGAAGGAAGGAAGGAAGGAAGGAAGGAAGGAAGGAAGGAAGGAAGGAAGGAAAGGGGAAGGAAGGAAGGAAGGAAGGAAGGAAGAGAAAGAAAGAGAGAAAGGAAAGAAAGAAAGAAAGAAAGAAAGAAAGAAAGAAAGAAAGAAAGAAAGAAAGAAAGAAAGAAAGAAAGAAAGGGAAAGGAAGAAAGGAAGGAAGAAAGAAAGAAAGAAAGAAAGAAAGAAAGAAAGAAAAGGAAGAAAGAAAGAAAAGGAAGGAAAGGAAGGAAGAAAGGGAAAGGAAGGAAGGAAGAAAGGGAAAGGAAGAAAGGAAGGAAGAAGAAAAAAAGAAAGAAAGAAAGGGAAAGGAAGGAAGGAAGGGAAAGGAAGAAAGGAAGGAAGGAAGGAAGGAAGGGAAAGGAAGGAAGGAAGGAAGGAAGGAAGGAAGGGAAAAGAAGGAAGGAAGGAAGGAAGAGAAAGAAAGAGAAAGAAAGAAAATGAAAGGAAGGAAGGAAGAAAGGGAAAGGAAGAAAGGAAGGAAGGAAGAAAGAAAGGGAAAGGAAGGAAGGAAGGGAAAGAAAGGGAAAGGAAGGAAGGAAGGAAGGGAAAGGAAGGAAGAAAGAAAGAAAGAAAGAAAGAAAGAAAGAAAGAAAGAAAGAAAAAAAATGAAAGGAAGGAAGGAAGGAAGGAAGAAAGGGAAAGGAAGAAAGGAAGGAAGGAAGGGAAAGGAAGGAAGGAAGGGAAAGAAAGGGAAAGGAAGGAAGGAAGGGAAAGGAAGGAAGGAAGGAAGGAAGGAAGAAAGAAAGAAAGAAAGAAAGAAAGAAAGAAAGAAAGAAAGAACTTCCAGCTGGAGGTCCAGTGGGTGGGTTGGGAATGCAACCTTGCTCCCTTTTGGAGGCTTGATGCAGAGCTGGCCCACATAGCTCCTGAGCACGGCCAGCCCCCCTCGTCTGGGGTGGGATCCGTGCAGCAAACGCCTTGCACAGATCAGCAGGGGTGCTGGTGGTGTCTGGTTCTGGGGAAGGAGTCAGCATCACCTGTAGGTGTTTTCTATTGGGCATAGTGTGTGCCAAGGCCAACTTATTATACTCCTGTACTTAACCGTGTGGGTATTCTTGGGAGGGGGAGAAGTCACAGAAGCAAACAGCTTTGTGCTCCTAGGAATTTACCCTCTGAATAAACATTGAGGGGAGCGGAGCTTAGAAGAAGCAACTGAAAGAATAAATGCCAGCCTTCTTTTCAGCTGAGAAGGAAAGCTCTAAAGAAGAAAGAAAATCTCTGCAAAAGAAAAAGAGCTTCTGCTAAGAAAGAAAGCGGAATGTGTCAATGCCTCAAGAGATTTTCCTATAGCAGGGGTCTTCAAACTTGGCAACTTTAAGACTTGTGGACTTCAACTCCCAGAATTCCTCAGCCAGCCGTGGCTGGGTGAGGAATTCTGGGAGTTGAAGTCCACAAGTCTTAAAGTTGCCAAGTTTGAAGACCCCTGTCCTATAGGGACATGGACCATCAGCTCTCCTAAGACCACGGCCAGTTTAATTTCAAAAGCTTTCTAAGGGATCTGGTCAAATCTCTATTCCCCACCAGCAGACCAACAGGAGCCTCCACCTACCACTTCCTACTCATCCCTCCTTCATATCCTTGGTGGAAAAGACTGGCTTCTACTACTCACCTGTGGCCATCTGGAAGGCAAGGTCTTCCTCTTTCAGTCTTTCGATCTTCAATCTTTCAGCCTTTCGGTCAAATGAAGTGAAGAGGAAATGGTGGTCCCATTCAGATCATAACTGTGGATCAGAAGACTAGGGTCCCAGTCAGCATCTTGAGGAGAGCTCCCCCTGAAACATAAGACTTGGGGTGACTACTTTGGGGGACGGAGACACCATCCAGTCTACAGTATTGAGATCTTGTCTCAAGCTGCCTACTCACCAGTAGAATGAGAAAATTCTGAAGGGTGTAGGAGAAGGGTCTTCAAACTTGGCAACTTTAAGACTTGTGGACTTCAACTCCCAGAATTCCTCAGCCAACTAGGGCTGGCTGAGGAATTCTGGGAGTTGAAGTCCACAAGTCTTAAAGTTGCCAAGTTTGAAGACCCTTCTCCTACACCCTTCAGAAGTTTGAAGACCCCTGATGTAGGAAGTCCTCCTTAGTGAAGCTTGCCCCGCACTTGGCAGGACTTCCCCTTTGACAACCAAGTTATTATTTTGACAAGCTTTTAAATCTTAAACATCTTCAGCATCATCATCAGCATCCACAACAATAACATCATCTAGAGCAGGGGTGTCAAACTCAATTTCATTGAGGGCCGCATCAGCATTGCGGTCGCCCTTGGGGGGGTGTGTGGCCAGGGTGGGTGCGGCCTACTGGGTGGGCGTGGATGGAGTGGGTGTGCCCTACTGGGTGAGCATGGCCAGCTCTACATCGTTCTCGTCAAGGGTGCCTGTGGGGGCCTGGGCAGGAGTGGGACAGATCTGAGGGTCTCTGGCAAAAGGGGGTGGGACCAGGGCAAGCGCCAAGGTATGGTCCATTTCTTCATTCCTCACAAAGGGTGACACCTCCCCAGCATGCACCCAGGGGGTGGGGCCAACGCGGCAGGGGCTGGTTCCTCGCTGTTTCCAGACGGCCTTGTGGAGCTAAGATTGAATGTGTTTCAGCATAGATGGGGCTGGTTCCTCGCTCTTTCCAGACAGCCTTGTGGAGCTAAGACTGAATGCGTTTCAGCATAGATGGCCACCACAAAATTGTACATTGGCTCCCGGCCGGCCTGGGCCAGGGCCAAGGCAGTGGGGGCCGTTCCCTCACTGTTTCCAAGATGGCTTCGCAGGCCACATGAAACCACTTTGCGGGCCGCATCCGGGCCCCGGGCCTTGTGTTTGACATGTCTGATCTAGAGTATCTCTACTCTATGGGCCTTTATTCAGCTGCAGCTTCAGTCTGTATCTGATCTGTGCAAGGTGCTGAGTAGGGCACAGTTGCAATATATGCTGACTAAATTTTGACCTTCAGGGGCTTTGTGATGGAAAACACAAATCAATGAGGGAAGAAGCAGATGGATGCAGGTACTGGAAGGCGATCAGATGTGCTTCCTCAGCACGCCTCAGCCTTAGAAGTCCCACCTTCTGCACAGGGATCAACTGGATCTCCATGGATCGCATGAGCCACCTAGTTGCGTCCCACCAATGCTGTGCACTTGATGTGGCTCTGACTTAGCAGGAGAGCCTTCTTCCAGGCAAGAGTGGGGTGGAGCTATTCGGCATGGGCCCCAACCCTTATCACACATTATTTCCCCACATCTTCACAGCATTAAAGTGACAGAGCTTTTGCTTTCAGTGATCAAATTTAGTAATCAACAAACTTGGCCAGTTCTTCCCTAGTAAACACCAGTTTTAAAGGGGGGGGGCAAGGGGCGGGCAAGGAATCCTGTTTTTATTCCTCTGTTGTACCTACTGTGATTTTTTTTTTGCTAAGTCATTCATTCAGTATCGATGTTCTTCTCAATTCTCCATGGGTGTTTTTTTTTCTTAATTCCCCAATCTGTTTGGCTTTCTAAACCAGAATCTTCCAAAAGTGAAGGATGATTTTCATCCTTAACTTTCCGTCTCTGAGGACCTCCTGCTTGGCTGGGTCCAATGAAACCCTTCATTCCCTGCCCAAATCAATGAATCAATGAAGTAAAATGAAGTCGATTTTCTGACGGTTTTGGAATCATTTCTTGCTGAATATGTACTGGTGTGTTTCCCAACTGAAGATCCGTAGCTGCCAAGTCCTTGACTGCTTTTAGCAGCCCTGTGTTCCTTTTACAACAGACATTTTGCCCTGCCAACTTCTGCAGCACCACAGGCTGCACTTGGGAGAAAGTGCTTATTTTGCTTGAATATATGAGGCTGAACATTTCTGCTGGACCCAAGGACAGCAAACCCTGCGGTGGGGGTGGGGAGACCTAATGGCCATTGCCATCAGCTTACACTAAACACACCTTAGATGCCTTCAAGTTCTGCAAGAGAGGAGGGAGGGAGGGAGGGGAAAGGAAAGAGAGAAAGGAGAGAGAGGAGAGAGGGAGAGAAGAAAAGAGAGAGGGAGAGGCGGGAAGGAAAGAAGGGGAACAGAGGAGAGAGGAGGGAGATAGAGAAGGAGAGGGGGAAGNAAGGAAGGAAGGAAGGAAGGGAAAGGAAGGAAGGAAGAAAGGGAAAGGAAGAAAGGAAGGAAGAAAGGGAAAGGAAGGAAGGAAGGGAAAGGAAGGAAGGAAGGGAAAGGAAGGAAGGAAGGAAGGGAAAGGAAGGGAAAAGAAGGAAGGAAGGAAGGAAGAAAGAGAAAGAAAGAAAGAGAAAGAAAGAAAGAAAGGGAAAGGAAGGAAGGAAGAAAGAAAGAAAGAAAGAAAGAAAGAGAAAGAAAGAAAAATGAAAGGAAGGAAGAAAGAAAGGGAAAGGAAGAAAGGAAGGAAGGAAGAAAGAAAGGGAAAGGAAGGAAGGAAGGGAAAGAAAGGGAAAGGAAGGAAGGAAGGAAGGGAAAGGAAGGAAGGAAGGAAGGAAGGAAGGAAGGAAGAAAAAGAAAGAAAAAGAAAGAAAGAAAGAAAGAACTTCCAGCTGGAGGTCCAGTGGGTGGGTAGGGGAATGCAACCTTGCTCCCTTTTGGAGGCTTGATGCAGAGCTGGCCCACATAGCTCCTGAACACGGCCAGCCCCCCTCGTCTGGGGTGGGATCCGTGCAGCAAACGCCTTGCACAGATCAGCAGGGGTGCTGGTGGTGTCTGGTTCTGGGGAAGGAGTCAGCATCCCATGTAGGTGTTTTCTATTGGGCATAGTGTGTGCCAAGGCCAACTTATTATACTCCTGTACTTAACCCTGTGGGTATTCTTGGGAGAGGGAGAAGTCACAGAAGCAAACAGCTTTGTGCTCCTAGGAATTTACCCTCTGAATAAACATTGAGGGGAGCGGAGCTTAGAAGAAGCAACTGAAAGAATAAATGCCAGCCTTCTTTTCAGCTGAGAAGGAAACTTCTAAAGAAGAAAGAAAATCTCTGCAAAAGAAAAAGAGCTTCTGCTAAGAAAGAAAGCAGAATGTATCAATGCCTCAAGAGGTTTTCCTATAGCAGGGGTCTTCAAACTTGGCAACTTTAAGACTTGTGGACTTCAACTCCCAGAATTCCTCAGCCACCTCAGCCACGATTGAAGACCCCTGTCCTATAGGGACATGGACCATCAGATCTCCTAAGACCACAGCCAGTTTAATTTCAAAAGCTTTCTAAGGGATCTGGTCAAATCTCTATTCCCCACCAGCAGACCAACGGGAACCTCCACCTACCACTTCCTACTCATCCCTCCTTCATATCCTTGGTGGAAAAGACTGCCTTCTACTATTCACCTGTGGCCATCTGGAAGTCAAGCTCTTCCTCTTTCAGTCTTTCGATCTTCAATCTTTCAGCCTTTCGGTCAAATGAAGTGAAGGGGAAATGGTGGTACCATTCAGAGCATAACTGTGGATCAGAAGACTAGGGTCCCAGTCAGTAGCTTGAGGAGAGCTCTCCCTGAAACATAAGACTTGGGGTGACTACTTTGGGGGACAGAGACACCATCCATTCTACAGTATTGAGATCTTGTCTCAAGCTGCCTACTCACCAGTAGAATGAGAAAATTCTGAAGGCTGTAGGAGAAGAGTCTTCAAACTTGGCAACTTTAAGACTTGTGGACTTCAACTCCCAGAATTCCTCAGCCAACTAGGGCTGGCTGAGGAATTCTGGGAGTTGAAGTCCACAAGTCTTAAAGTTGCCAAGTTTGAAGACCCCTGATGTAGGAAGTCCTCCTTAGTGAAGCTTGCCCCGCAGTTGGCAGGACTTCCCCTTTGACAACCAAGTTATTATTTTGACAAGCTTTTAAATCTTAAACATCTTCAGCATCATCATCAGCATCCACAACAATAACATCATCTAGAGCAGGGGTATCAAACTCAATTTCATTGAGGGCCGCATCAGCATTGTGGTCGCCCTTGGGGGTGTGTGTGGCCAGGCTGGGTGCGGCCTACTGGGTGGGCATGGCCAGCTCTACATTGTTCGTGTCAAGGGTGCCTGGGGGCCTGGCAGGAGTGGAACAGATCTGAGGGTCTCTGGCAGAAGGGGGTGGGACCGGGGCAAGCGCCAAGGCATGGTGCATTTCTTCATTCCTCACAAAGGGTGACACCTCCCCAGCATGCACCCAGGGGGTAGGGCCAACGCGGCAGGGGCTGGTTCTTCGCTGTTTCTAGATGGCCTTGTGGAGCTAAGACTGAATGTGTTTCAGCATAGATGGCCACCACAAAATTGTACATTGGCTCCCGGCTGGCCTGGGCCAGGGCCAAGGCAGTGGGGGCCATTCCATCACTGTTTCCAAGATGGGTTCGCGGGCCACATGAAACCACTTCGCGGGCCGCATCCAGCCCCCGGGCCTTGTGTTTGACATGTCTGATCTAGAGTATCTCTAATCTATGGGCCTTTATTCAGATGAGCTTCAGTCTGTATCTGATCTGTGCAAGGCGTTGAGTAGGGCACAGTTGCAATATATGCTGACTAAATTTTGACCTTCAGGGTCTTTGTGATGGAAAGCACAAATCAATGAGGGAAGAAGCAGATGGATGCAGGTACTGGAAGGCGATCAGATGTGCTTCCTCAGCACGCCTCAGCCTTAGAAGTCCCACCTTCTGCACAGGGATCAACTGGATCTCCATGTATCGCATGAGCCACCTAGTTGCGTCCCACCAATGCTGTGCACTTGATGTGGCTCTGACTTAGCAGGAGAACCTTCTTCCAGGTAAGAGTGGGGTGGAGCTATTCAGCGTGGCCCCCAACCCTTATCACACATTATTTCCCCACATCTTCACAGCATTAAAGTGACAGAGCTTTTGCTTTCAGTGATCAAATTTAGTAATCAACAAACTTGGCCAGTTCTTCCCTAGTAAACACCAGTTTTAAAGTGGGGGGGGGCAAGGGGCGGGCAAGGAATCCTGTTTTTATTCCTCTGTTGCAACTACTGTGATTTTTTTTTTTTTTTGCTAAGTCATTCATTCAGTATCGATGTTCTTCTCAATTCCCCATGGGTTTGTTTTTTTTCTTAATTCCCCAATCTGTTTGGCTTTCTAAATCAGAATCTTCCAAAAGTGAAGGATGATTTTCATCCTTAACTTTCCGTCTCTGAGGACCTCCTGCTTGGCTGGGTCCAATGAAACCCTTCATTCCCTGCCCAAATCAATGAATCAATGAAGTAAAATGAAGTCGTTTTTCTGACGGTTTTGGAATCATTTCTTGCTGAATATGTACTGGTGTGTTTCCCAACTGAAGATCCGTAGCTGCCAAGTCCTTGACTGCTTTTAGCAGCCCTGTGTTCCTTTTACAACAGACATTTTGCCCTGCCAACTTCTGCAGCGCCACAGGCTGCACTTGGAGAAAGTGCTTATTTTGCTTGAATATATGAGGCTGAACATTTCTGCTGGGCCCAAGGACAGCAAACCCTGCGGTGGGGGTGGGGAGACCTAATGGCCATTGCCATCAGCTTACACTAAACACACCTTAGATGCCTTCAAGTTCTGCAAGAGAGGAGGGAGGGAAGGGAAAGGAAAGAGAGAAAGGAGAGAGAGGAGAGAGGGAGAGAAGAAAAGAAAGAGGGAGAGGCGGGAAGGAAAGAAGGGGAACAGAGGAGAGAGGAGGGAGATAGAGAAGGAGAGGGGGAAGGAGGTGAGAGGAAGAGGGGGGAGAGAGGTAGAAAAAGGGGAAGGGAGAGAGGAGAGAGGGAGAGACAGAGAAACCAAAATTTTCAAAGCAAAGTATTTTCGTGTAGCAACATTTTTTACAAGAATGTCNTGGGCCAAGGCACGAAAGCCAGAAGACCCAATTCTCTCTCCACTGTCCGTTGGTCTTCCCCAATGGAACTTTACAACAGGAAGGAGAAGAGATAGGGAATGGAATGGAAGCTGCCCCAAATCATTCTCTTAAAGTGGGTTTGTGAATTAGCCACGCTCATAAATCCCCTTTGAGTACCCATCTTCAAATCAAGAAATTCTGGGGATCTATTATGCTTTTGCTTAGTAGGAGTTTTCTGGAAATCCAAATGGATATTCAAGTAAGCCAAGAGCTATAGAGAGGAAATGCACAGAAGCTGGAATGAACTCTGGAGAAAGGCCTTTTTGTATGTGCAAAAGCAGGAGAGGGAGCCATACCTGACCTTCATTACTAGAGAAATCAACTTGCAGATGAAGGCATTTTGGACATTCTGGAGCATCTTCCAGGAAGCCGTTATTGTTACTGACCTCACCAGGTGGCGCTCTTAGACATATCCTCCTGGCACATAAGGCAAGCTGTGACCAGATATGGCATTGGTTAGCATAGTGTTCTCAAAAGAACGTGGGACCTATGGAGAAATGTCTACAATTAGCTCCAAGGGAACAAGGTTTGTGATGGGAACTGGGACTCATGAATAGCAATTCCAAGAATCTCTGTAGAAAATGACACAGACAATGACACTTTTGGGGGGTTCCCCCTGTCTTCTTTTATACTCCTGGAATTGTGAAGAAAGAATATTGTCAAATCCAACAGACTTTCAACGGATAGTATATAAACTTGATATCTGTATATCACGTTTATCAGGGGAACTCCTGGGAAATTAAACATGGATTTGACATCACAGTCCTTCAGAAAATCATCAAGCTCTAATTATTAACTAGACAACCCCGAAATAAGAATAGATTGAATCGTCCTAGATCCATTAACAACCGTATTCGGATTAATAATCTGAATTCATTTATAAGGGCATGTTTGTAGAACTTCTCCAGTCCATGTCTTCATGCTGAGATATGTTGATGAGAATTCAGTATTAATCATTGTTTGGATTTCTCATTTGCCACGGATTGGCTGATGATCTTTTTTTGAATGTTACAAATCTCCAATTCAATCATACAGATGAATAAATACCATCTTTCAGGTAACTTTCATGATTCAGTGCATGACATGACTGCATGGCCCCAATACGATATTGAAGTGATAGGAAACGGTTTTTGATATTGCACATGTTACAGTTCAAATTATTTCTCTGATGTGTATTTTTATCCTTTTATCCCCCCCTCCCCCAGTGCAGAAGAAAACCCGTTACATTTTTGAATATAGCTAGTCTGGTCTGTGATCTGTGACTGTGTGTAAGTTAGAACTAATTCTGTCATATTCTCCCATGGGAAAACCATGAGGTGTAGTCACCCAAACTTTGGTCTCAAGATAGGTTTTGGAAAAGAGTCAAACGTCTAGAGCAGGGATCTGCAACCTTGACAACTTTTAAGATTTGTGGACTTCAGCACCCAGAATTCCTCAGCCAGAAGAATATTGATCTTGAACGAATGACTTAGCAAAAAAAAAATCACAGTAGTTGCAACAGAGGAATAAAAACAGGATTCCTTGCCCGCCCCTTGCCCCCCCCTTTAAAACTGGTGATTATTAGGGAAGAACTGGCCACGTTTGTTGATTACTAAATTTGATCACTGAAAGCAAAAGCTCTGTCACTTTAATGCTGTTAAGATGTGGGGAAATAATGTGTGATAAGGGTTGGGGGCCACGCCGAATAGCTCCACCCCACTCTTGCCTGGAAGAAGGCTCTCCTGCTAAGTCAGAGCCACATCAAGTGCACAGCATTGGTGGGACGCAACTAGGTGGCTCATGCGATCCATGGAGATCCAGTTGATCCCTGTGCAGAAGGTGGGACTTCTAAGGCTGAGGCGTGCTGAGGAAGCACATCTGATCGCCTTCCAGTACCTGCATCCATCTGCTTCTTCCCTCATTGATTTGTGTTTTCCATCACAAAGCCCCTGAAGGTCAAAATTTAGTCAGCGTATATTGCAACTGTGCCCTACTCAACGCCTTGCACAGATCAGATACAGACTGAAGTTGCAGCTGAATAAAGGCCCATAGAGTAGAGATACTCTAGATGATGTTAGTGTTGTGGATGCTGATGCTGAAGATGTTTAAGATTTAAAAGCCTAAGTGTCAAAATAATAACTTGGTTGTCAAAGGGGAAGTCCTGCCAAGTGCTGGGCAAGCTGGCTGAGGAATTCTGGGAGTTGAAGTCCACAAGTCTTAAAGTTGCCAAGGTTGAAGATCCCTAGTCTAGAGGAATATTTCTCAAACTCAGCAACTTTAAAATATGCGAACGTCAAGTCCCAGAATTCCCCAGCCAGCAGAACAAAATAACAACCACTGGAAGTTTTCCATAGAATCACTGGGATTACCCAGTGTGCTATAAGTTGCAAGGTAGTTTGAATTTGAATGACATTCTGTCAGCATCCGAGTTTTTGCATTCTACCTAAGCTGAAACTTCCAAGGAAAGTCCACTGCAGTAGCCTAGCCTTGATTACAAAAGACAACTGAAGATAGGCATCAAGATGACAAAGGATTCAGAAGACCTCATTGCAAGTCAAGTGCTCTGAATATTCTCACAAATCAGGTCAATTTAGTACAGACACAGGTGGCCTTCAAGTCATTGCTGGACCAAAACTCCCTGTTGGGCATGGTAGCTACAGCTGCTGACACTGGTAGTTCAGCAACCACAATCCTTTGCCCTTTCCTGTTGCAAATGCCCTCAGTCTGAAAGCCACATCAACAAAGCAACAATTACATGGCTGGTTTTCGTTGGAGGGCAGTTGCACCTGGGCACCACTGATCTGATGTTCTTTTTTTTTTTTTTACAAACTATTGAATGAATCAACACGGATGATCTAAATACATCTAATGCATTGGCTGGAATGTCCCTGATACATTCTGCTTTTCAACGATAAAGGTTATCTAGCTATTCCGTGGATATAACACATGCATAAGGTTTTCACATTGCCATCCCTGAACTGCCTCCTCTGTCACTTAAGCCATTAGCATCGTTCCCTGACAGCACCTTAATGTGCCAGAACAGCTCAGGGTCCATCATGGAGCTAAATGAAAAGGGGCAGATGGTTTCTATCCCAGCTCTATCAAAGGATGCACCACGAAGGCTCTATTTGGGAGGGGTTTGCATTTTAAGTGGATTGCTTACACTCATCGGAAGCTGGTGATGAGCGTGCGGCAGATTGAACCTGTCTCATTCCACTCTGGACACATTTTTAGCATATCTGAGACCCCCACATAAACAGGGACAGGATTTCAAAACTCCCAGCTTTCCCCCCCCCCCTGCAGCAGGGAGGATCATCCAGAGGTGAGAATAGCAAATGACACCTAAGCAACCAAGTTAAAGGCACCTTCTGTCTACCCATTTTGGCACTGGCTGTTCAATTGTCATTCTGTGTCAATTAGGGAACTCAGAGGAGAACCTCTTATGAAGGACAGAGTTAGGAGCCCCACCACTGCAATCAGCATTTTGACAGACTTAATGTCGCAAGAACGGCTGACGATAGATGTTACATTTCCATAAAAGCAACGGAACATGTGGTTGCTGTCTTTTCCCTTTGGATCAGCTGGGCTGCCTGCTCAGCATTGTAATAATTCTGCTTTTAACCTGGTCACATTGTCCTCCCAGATATATATATATATATATATACCTTTTGTCTGAATATATGACAAGAGCCAGGAACTGCAGCAGAAAATTTGGAGAAGCGGGCAGGACCATCCAGAAGTGTGCCATACAAATGGGACATCCACTTTTAAAAAGAGATTCAGAGAAGATCATGGAAAGGATAGGCCATTGGTTATCAAAGAAAAGATACAAAGAGGAATAAACCCTATTGGCAACTTTCAGAATTCAACTCCCAGAATTCCCCAGCCAGCATTGGACAACCCGCCCGATTGGAAGAAAAGCAATTGCTTTTGTATTCTGCAAAGGAAAAATCTGCTTCGCTTCTCTTTCTGAGAAGGTCAGCCAGCCATATGGATGGAGATAATTCTGTTGACACTTTAGGCTCGAATTTTCAGAGAACATCTAACAATGTTTATCATCAAAGGTTCTTGAGTAAACTTAATTCTTGTGAGGTAGGAAGGCTTGTCCCTTTTATGGATTGCTAACTAGTTAAAAAACAGAAGGTGACGCATAGAAATAATTGGGAAATTTTATCAATGGGAAGAAACAAGAAGAGAAGTTTATGAGAATCTGTGACAGGTCTGTCGTTTTTTAATTTGTTCGTAAATGATCTTGATTTAGATACGTGCAATCAGTTGATCCAGTTTGTGGATAATACTAAATTATTCAGGGGGATAGGATCCAAAAGTGCTTGTAAAACAGTCTGTAAAGATCTTTTTAAATTGGGATAATGTTCAATCAAATTGCAAATGCAATTCAGTCTAAGTAAAGTTATACACACCGGGGCAAAATGCTCTAATTTCACATATATGCTGGTCAGGTCTGAGGTGTCCATAGGTAACAAGGAACAAGCTCTTGAGGCTATAGTAGATAACTCAATGAAGAGGTGTGGGAGTTGTAAGGAAGTCAAAGTCCGTGCTAAGTATCATTATGCAAGGATTACGAATAGAAATGTCCATCTTGGAAAAAATACTATCTCCTTCTGGAGGATAGAATACAAATGTAGTTGCTGCATTTAAAAAGGATAAAGCAGAGCTTGAAAAAGAACAGAAGAAGGTAAGCAAAATGTCCCACAGGACTTCCTTGTGAGAAAAGCGTACACATTTCAAAGTCTTTAGCTTGAAAGAAAGACAATTGAGAGACAGAACATGCTCAGATCATATCTGGCATGTTCTGGCTAAGGATTTTATGACGATTAAGTGCCATCAAGTCAATATCAACTCCTAGGTAGACTTTTTTTGGAGAATCTGTCACCAGCCAGATCTTTCAACAGTCTTTCCCAATTGTTGCTATAATTGAGTCCATCCATGGCTGTTGGTCATCCTCTTCTTCCTTTTCCTTTTCCCTTTTCCAACATTGCAGACTTCTCCAGAGAACTAGATCTTTGCATAATGTGTCTGAAATATAATAATTAACTTGTGGAATTCATTACCACAGTAATTGTTAATTGCACAATTAACCTGTGGAATTCATTAACACAAAGAGCTTGGAGCCGTTTTGGGGTTAGAGCAGCCTAGAGGTGCTATAGATAGAGAGACCGCTAGATATGAATGGAAATTGGAAGCCGGTTGGTCTATCATGGGGTACAGTTCTCACAATCTGAGTTAAGGCAGCATGCCTTCAAATAGCCCTTGCAAGAGAATGTCAGCCTTTTGAGCTAGACCTGGTCAAGAAATAGAAAATGCTGAGATTCTGGGAATGCTACTTTAACATTATATGATATATGTTAATATATGATATGTTAAAGGAATCTTGAAAGGCAAGTTTTTCTCTGTCCCATCTTATACCCCAACAAATCAAGACAAGGAGATTCCTTTTTTAAAGCCTCCTTCTATCTCAGGACAGGGCAATCTCTTCTTCAAGTCTTTCCTGAACAGTTTGTTCCTTCCCCCCTCCCTCCCCCCCCAAATACCCTCTCCTATCCCTTCCCCAAGGTCAGTTCTAAATCTCTTTAAAGACAACAATAGGGAAAGTGGACTAGATCTATGTCTTCTACTAGTAAGATGCCTAGACACTGGCAGAAGGAGCACTGAATCAGGATGGATCTTGGATTAATCCAACAAGCCTGTTCTTTTGTTCCAGAGAATAACTATATTCCACTCTGCCTGCAAGTCATTGTTAACTAGATCTATTCTTTAAAACCCGAAGAGTCAACCAATTCACGTGACATTTCTCAAGTCAGACCTCTGGCATTTCCTGCTTGGCTAAAAGAAGAAGAAAAAAAGTCGAGTTCCCATCTAAAATGCCTGACAGCCTTGATCAGACAGGGCAGTCTGTCAATTTGAGTCCTCAATCTAAACCAGGGGTAGGCATGGCTGGCTCAGGAATTCTGGGAGTTGAAATCCACGAGTCATAAAGGAGCCAAGGTTGCCTACCCCTGATCTAAACCAATGCTGTAAGAGCCAAGGTTGCCTACCCCTGATCTAAACCAATGCTGTAAGAGATTCTATGTACTTCCTGTAAACTCCCAGAGACAGGAGAGAATCATATGATACAGATTTTAAACCTGCACTTTTTTTTATTAAGTATAATGCCAGAAAAGACTGATAAACAAAGCATATATTTGATTTTACGCGTAACAACAATGGCAAGAATTATATTCGGGCCGTATTGGAAAAATGAAGAAATACCATCAGATGAAGAAATAATTTTAAAAAAAACCCGCTAGAATGTGCGGAGATGGATAGACTGACTTTGAGGTTGAAAGAAAAAGAAGAAACAGAATATTATCAAACTCGGGACTTATTTTATCAATGGCTAGAGGAAAGAAGAAAGGATTAGGAATTAGATCTGTATTAGTGAATGTAAAACTCAGACAACACGTTTGTTGAACAAGTACTATGGAATGTATGAAAAAAATCAATAAAAATCTTATAAAAGAAAAAAGAAAAAAAAGTCGAGTTCCCATCTAAAACGCCTGACAGCCTTGATCAGACAGGGCAGTCTGTCAATTTGAGTCCTCAATCTAAACCAATGCTGTAAGAGATTCTATGTGCTATGTGACACAGATGACTGTGTAAGCCAGGAGTAGGCAACCTTGGCTCTTTTGTGACTCGTGGACTTCAACTTCCAGAATTCCTGAGCCAGCATGGCTCAGCTTGGAAACCTCTCCCTTTCCCCTCAGCATGGCTGGCTCAGGAATTCCGGGAGTTGAAGTCCACGAGTCACAAAAGAGCCAAGGTTGCCTACCCCTGGTGTAAACCCAGAGACCAGACTTTAATAGTAAGCAAATTATAAATACATATGAAATTAAAATGATTCCAGGCCTGTTCAGTTCTCATGTAGTAGCCTCTTAAAACAAATGTATAGAACTGGCAGCTGGCTGTGCAGACCAACATGCCTCCCATTCCAAATATATGAAGAACAGTTTTGGGGGCCATTCCATCTTTTTCTCATCTTTGATGCTTTGGTGGATATTAATTGAGTTATTATTTACTTATTTTACTTATATTCCGCCTTTATGGTTTTATAAACAACTCAAGACAGCGAATGTATCTAATACTTTTTCCCCTTCTTTTCCTCACAACAGCAAACCCAACAATTCAAATCTGGGATGGCAAGCACACCCACCCATATATCTCAGTCCATCTTCTGGCCATCCCAAAAGCATGTGGCTTGCCCCAACATTATACCCATTTCTCCCAATTCTCCCAGCTGAGCCTGGGGGTGGTTTGTGACTCCCCAGAGCAAGGCAGTTGCTGAAGATGCAAAGGGGAAAAGGAGCATATGCTGGGAGGGAGAGATGACAAGGTGGAGATTAACACTCTAACTCATACACACCAGGAGGGGACAGAATGAAAATTGCCAGAGAGTACAACAGAGATAAAAAGGCATGACAAATGAATGTCAAGAGGGAAAGTCATATCTATATTAATGAGATGAGCTTGGGAAGGAAAACTCAGTCCAAAGAACAGAGGGACAGAAGAAATACGTAGCTGGGCTGGCCCAGTCTCCTGCAGGAAAAGCACTGTGCAGTAGTCAGAAGAGGAAATTAATTTGCATTTCAATGAAGAACAAACTAGAATAGCAGCACTCCACCTTTGCAGTGTGCACAAAAAACGGGTGGGCTTTCCACAAGATCTGGTTAGTCGCCAAGTATGATTAGACTTTGGGCAGCTCTGCCTTTTATGGGACTAGAGGGAGATATAGCGTATCTACGTGCAGCATCTGATGGAAGTAAATGCTCCCTATTCAGAGAAGGCTGGAACACAAGGAGCTGCTATTGAAGACGGTATTCACGGAAATGGGGGGACCGCCAATCGTGAGCTTGTACTTTTTAAGGAACAGCTTGCCCCCAGAAATCGTGGGCGCTCCATCGCTGGAAGTTTTTAAAAAGAGACTGGACAATCACCTGTCTGGGATGGTATAGGTCAGCGATGGCGAACCTTTCAGAGACCGAGTGCCCAAACTGCAACCCAAAACCTACTTATTTATCGCCGGGTGCCAGGTGGGTGTGGCCCACTGGGTGGGCGTGGCTGTGGTGGTCATGGCAGACTGGGTGGGTGTGGCCAAGGTGGGTGTGATCACCTTGATGTTGCTCATGGGGAGGGACGCCTGTGGGGGCCGGGCAGGGTTGGGGGAGATCCAGAGGGTCTCTGGCAGGTGGGACGGTGGGCAGGAGGCTTGTTCTGCGGGATGAGGCAAGGCAAGGTGAGGCAGGGTGGGGATGCCATTGTCACAGGGCAAGGCGAGGCAGGGGCCGGGGCGGCTGCTGCCTGACACCACCACACAGAGGCCAGCGAGTGCATGGGTGCTGGGATGCATCTGGCCACGTGGGACCTTGGCGAGTTAGTGGGTGGCTGGTTGAAGAGGGATGGTTGCCATCTCCGGGGCATGGCGCGTGTGCCCACAGAGAGGGCTCTGAGTGCCACCTCTGGCACATGTGCCATAAGTTCGCCACCACTGGTATAGGTCCTCCTGCTTGAGCAGGAGTTGGACTAGATGACCTCCAAGGTCCCTTCCAGCTCTATTCTAGTCTATTCTAAGGTTGGGAGAGAGAAGAACCTGAAATAAAGTTAAATGGTTTGTGAAAAGAGACAGGGATGTGAGAGCAGGGGTTTCCCAGTTCATCTGTTACCTTCTCACTTCTATATTTTGTTCTGAGGCAGAAAGAACATTGAGTGTAAGATTTTGCCCATCTCTATAATCTACCTTTAGAACCGTATTAAAAAGGTGAGCAGCAGCTCCATCACTACTTCCCACAAACATTTATTGCTTAGATATAACCCCAAGAATTGACCCACCTCCCACAAAGGTGGGATTTTTAAAAAAGGGATTTTTAAAAAATAAATTAAGTAAAACAAAGCACACATCTTATTGGGTTGGTTTTTTTTCATATATATAACAGGGTAAGTTGGCGATGCCTTAAGAGTAAAGAAAGTAACATTAAAAAAGCATCCCAACTCCATTTCTGTCCAGGGTGCAAATCTTGTAGCACTTTGGAGTCTAACAGCCAAATTATACATGACATTCAAGATTTCCTTTGGATTTATATTACTGGGATTTCATTCTTTTAAATGTTATATAGAAAAAAAAATGCTCAAGTTTAGAACCATGGCAACTGGATTAAGGAGAGTTCATTCATATCCTTCCTTCCCTGCTGGAGTTTCAATTATACTCTTCCATAATTCTTGCGGGGAATTTAGAAAATTAGTAGTTAGGGTTGAACTGACACGAAATCAGAAACAGCAAGATCAGGAAAGAGCAAAAGTTCTACTTTGGGACATTTTTAGTGAGCCTAAATGAACAAATAACCAGGAAGCACAATGAGAAGGCCAAAACAGAAACAAAAAATCCAATATGAGAAAGTTGCTTGTTTTAATTTGTTTTTTTACAAATGTTGCATTCTCTCAATCTGTGGCCTGATGACTCCCAATAGACTGACAGCATGGCTTGTTTGGAAGTCTGAGAGCTGTCTTGCAATCTGTTTGAAGAATACCAGGTAACAGTATCACCTGTGTCTTGTTTTTCTCCACAGTGTAGCTCCAGTAACAACGGACACAGTAAAAGCAGAAAACAAGCATGCATCACGTTAAAAGATATGTGCAGAGGAGTAAAATAATGCAGCACAATGGAAATCATAAAGACATCGGCTCTGAAACAAAGACTACCTACTGCACAGAACTGTCTTTAAAAGCTGCTTGAAAGCAATGATTGGCAAGGTTTTGTTCCTTAAGCTGGGCATCATCTAGTGCTCCCCAGAGCTGTCTTATGCTCCCCTTCATCTGTTGTAAAACCAGACTGGACTGCGATGGAATGAAAATTACATGGTACAAAGGATTTTTTTTTAGATAAGGAAGCAAGAAATACTTATGGCCATGATCAGATATCTGTCAATGCAGCAGTCCATGGCAGAATCTAGCAGACTTTTCATAACCCTTATTAAAGGGTAAACAAATCTTATATTGTCAAGTCTGCAGTTTATTTTGTTCTCTAAAGGTAATTTGTGTGAGCAGTTTTTCAATAATACTTTGATGGGAAAGCACTCCTTGAATAGACAGTACCCGTTAAAAGTTTTCAAAGAGATGAAGAATTGCATCGTGTTAATACTGTAGTTGTCTTAAAATCAAGTCTCTAGCTAACAAATGTAGACAAAGATTTTCAAACTATAATCAAGTCTAGAAGCTAGAATTCCAGTCATTTCCAGCCATCAGGAGAAAGATTCAGTTCATTTGTCCAAGCTTAATACCAATTCCAGATATCCTTCCTTCCTTCCTTCCTTCCTTCCTTCCTTCTTTCCTGTTCACCACTATTCACCCAAGACATTCCATCAGAGAGAAGATAAGATGACTGACAGATTGAGAACATCTCACAATTTCCCAACTGAATGGCCTACAGGACCATTTAATATCTTCTGTCTTGGAGGCAGGCAATTCTACTCAGTTTCCAAGCAGGACCATGGACAGTTCTTGATAAAGAGCATAGCAAAACCCTGAATTTGAATTTGCAGAGGTTCATATGCCTTTAATGTCAGCCTACTAGACTTTCTTCTACCTAGGTCACAAATCAGGCAGATCATTTGCAAATAAATGCCATCTCAGTAATTTGCCATATGACCCAGAGTCTCTGGAAGCTGTGTGGCTTATAACTTTATTAATTAACATACAGTATAATACATATTAATAATATAACAATATATTGTTAGCCTATTTGAAGAAGTGTCCTTAATATAGAACAAAGAAACCAAGTTCTTTATGGAGAACAAAACTTTATGTCCCTTGAGACTCCTTTTTGCTCAAGCTTTGTTTATTCATGCAGTCTTGTTGCCTTTGTCTTTTCCGACAAGTAATGCAAGAGTGATTATCAGAACAAGCACCATCAAATTGCTTTTTATTCTGCTGTTAGGAAACACCCTCAGTGCTTCCATCTTAGTACAAAGAGATTCTTCTGAAGGACTGGTTCCTTGTCAGGTAAATGAATCCATCTGAGTATTTTCTTCAAAGTATCCCTTGTAGCATGGAAGGGTGTGGATTGCTTATTTTATCAAAGAGATTCATCATGCTCATAAAATAAATTGACAAATGACACATCTCTCCTCTGTGGTGACCTGGGCTTTCAAGTAGTGTTCTAATTCTGAATCATGTCAACAGTTTGAGCATTGCAAGTGATTTCTACTGAAACAGTGGCTTCAGCTCCACAGCAAATTCCTTTTTATTCAAAGATAAAGGTGTTAACTTTATACCCTGGCACATCTTTATCTCTCAGCCTGACTACTATAGGCATCTTCCCCAGACTATGGAACCTTGCTAAATAAATTACAAGGGACATTAAATAAATATTATAATGAGTCCCTTTGAACTAGCAGGATTCCAGGATACTCAGATCCCTTTCTTTATCAGTCTTAAGTGAAATAAAGGAATGAGATTAGTAGCGTATTTCTGCCTTTTATGACACTAGGAAGTCTATTCATGTTGATAAGATGCTGCTTTAAATTAACATAAAGAGCATCTTATCATTAGGCCAATAGTTGTCATGTATAAAAAGCCCATGGTTTAATTTATGTATGTATGGTTTAATTTAATGTATATTCCACTTTGTCTCAGCTGATTTCAGAGTTCAAGCATATTTTTTAAAAAACAGAAATCAATACATCTATTAAATCTACAAAGAAAAAAAACATGTTTCATTTTATTTATTTTATATGTGTTTTAAGAATGTTGGTTATAATAGTATAATCTAATACAAGCTAAACTTAAAGAGAAAAAAATAAAATAAAAAAGAAAGGCTAAAAATTGCAAAGAAAAAAAAAGTCATTTTTTCCCCTCTATATAAAATCTTTAATCTCTTCTACTGTCCAGTTTTTACATCATGAAGTTATTTATCTCTGCTATTTCTTCCAAAATCCAAAATAGATGCATTTCCTACAGGAATCTGTTTGTTCTTTATAAATTCCAAAATGTCATTGTAAAAGTTTTAACATTTCAAATTTATCTGAATGCTTAATCCATTTAGAATTTCTAAGAGTAAAATGTTATTTATCTTGTTGCTGTTTATTTCAGATTCTTTAAGTTCTTAAGCTTATAATTAATTTTTCTTTTGTTTAGAGTAGAAGATAAATTCACCTGATGAAGACTTTTCAAACTTGTTCTTCCACACATCTCTACTAGCTTTAATATGATTAATACACAATTTTCAAAAGGTGATTAGAAAGTGAAGTTTGCAAACTTAGTGTCCTTAAAAGATTCTGCCACAGTTGCAAGCAAAATGGCTCTTCCTGTCATCTCCTGATGCTCAAGACACTATCCTGCAGTTTCCATGTAAGTAGTAGCTGTCTAGAGGACACATGGGCAATCTCCTGTCCTATTCTTATCCAGAGAGATCTCAGTTTACTCATAGTTCCTTGGTCTTTTCATGGTTGTCGATTCACAGAGCTGACTTTAATTTGCCATACCTCCTCTAGAAATCCAGAACATGTTTCATTTTAAATTAATATAAATATCTAAAGAGCTGAACAATTTGTATGTGCTGAATCTGATACCTAGTAAGTATTTCTGAGATGTTTTGAAGAAAAAGCTACATAAATTCATCATGGCACTAGCAGTGACAGGGTAGGTCCATATTTGTACTAAATAGTGTAGATTTAGTACTTTCTACATGTAAAGCTGGATTATATAGGTCTTTGACTGGTGAACAGTTTTTTTTTAGGTTGACAAATAAAACAGGTATGTGCAGTGACTCCCAACCAGTTTCCAAAAGTTGCTTCCTTATGTATGAGAAGGCAAATGCAAAGGTAATTGAAAACTGCTGTTAATAGGTCATCTTCTTGAATTAAATTAGTTGATGAAGCTGAGAGTGTGAAAACTATTCAGTTAGATTAAAGGTAAGGAGAGATTTCTGAGCAAACATGAAGAGGACTCCTTCTTTAAGTGGCAAGAAGGAACAGAAGTTAGCTCTGTGGAACTATCAATGCCTGCTTCTAACAGATGAGAATTCCAGGAGTAGAAGTTAAAGTTACACAAAAACAGTATCTGCATCCAGATCAAGCCAATACCACTTCTTTTAAGAAGGATTCCATAACTAGGTCCAGAATGAATAAGGATCAAGGAGAATCACCATATTTGAAGACTGCTATTATTGAGAATGGACTCCAGAAGATGGTAGAGGACAGAAAGGCCTGGAGGAACGTTGTCCATGGGGCTGCGATGGGTCGGTCACGACTTCGCAACTAACAACAATTATTGAGAACAACCCTGATCAGGGAATCTGAAGAGTGAATTCTTTAGCACCCCAACCTCTGCCGTTACATCCAGCCTCCAGGAGATGGCAAAGTATCCAAACTGAACATCAGTGAAGAAAGTATAGAACTTATTTAGGAATATGACTCCTCTCATGATAATTGAACTCAATAGTTTTGAGTTAGCTTTGGTTAAATCCCACTGATTTCAAGGAATTAATCTGTCTAAATCATAATATACTGATACATGCTCTAATAAAAGAACAGAGCTGGGAGACTAATTTATGGGACCTTCAAATGTCATGATTATCCAGAGAAGAAATTGTTCCATCCATTGCATTTAAAAAGTATGAATAGAACTGTTAATGCAAAGGCTATTCCAAAAGATGTAGACATTGGCTTCTTGTATTATGTTGGCATGTTTGCTAACGCAAAAGCTCTCACCAGTGAGAACATATTATTAAACATTCATTGACCAACTTGCATCCATCCAACCAATGACTGATAGGAAATGTCTGCAACTTTCAGCTCTTTATCTTGGGTGTCAAGTCTGATGTGAGATTACAAAGAAAAAATATGTAACCCAAAAGCTGGAATATCTTTTGAGTTGTACAGCTAGTTTTAAAATTCCAATATCCACCATTCTGAACATAACCTTTGCAAATGTACCTAACCTTAAAGCAGTGGTGGGATTCAGCCGGTTCGCACCACTTCGGCAGAACTGGTAGCTACTTTTTGTTGCCCAAGCCCAGAATGGACTTCCGGAAGCGGCATCCACACCAGAGAACCGGTTGTTCACATATTTGAATCCAACCACTGCCTTAAAGTATTATATTTTTGCAAAGCAAAATCTTAAAATCTGATTACGCTAATATTTGTTACATTGGAAATCATGATTATTTGGATGTATTATTAAATAAAGTAGTAAATAATTTACTAGTAAATAGCAAAAGTAATTTACTAATTTCAATGAATCTAGTCTGATTAAATCTGGATCCAAGTAATCAACCAAGACACTACTTTATATCTAAACATGAACCACTTATCTTCAGTAATATTGGTCTTTGATTATCTTTAGACCTTCTGGGACTGGATAGTAAAAAGTAAAGACAGATGTGTGACATCTACAAAGTAGACCTGAACGATGGATCACCAAATCTAGTATAGAAAAAACCAATCTCCAAATCTTCTCAAGAGCTTTGAATAGTGATTTCATATCTCATTTTGCTGCTCATCTTTTCTCGATTTCATAATATCCTCGTGATTATTATTTTTTTACTAGCTGAGGGCCTTGATCTGTACCTGAATTCACATTAATTTGAACCATGCCCGATTCATTTGACAATGATGATCCTTACGCTGAAATAAGTTTTCTGGTTGCTCCTAAGATTCAGAATAAAAGCTTTCCTATTGTGACTCTTTGGGCCTATGTATTATTCATAAACTCTCTTGTTCTGGGCAAGTGAAGGAACCAAATAAATATTAATTTCAAAGTCATACAAAGCCCTCCATAGCTTCTGCAGTGGCTCTCATTGCTCCAGGGACATAGCAGAACCTACCACGCAGAAAAATAGAAATACATTGCCTGAAAAATAATGTTATCAAACAATTATCAAAATAATTATTCCGTAACCAGAATGAATAGTAACAGTACAATGGAATATTAAATGCCATGCATTTTAAATATTTTTAATATTAAATTGCAAGCGAGGAGTTGTGCCAAGTATTGTATGATATTCTTAAACTGCTACTTTAAATTGGACCTTATCCAACAATCACATCCAGCACCAATAGCTGAAAATCAGGTGTTTTTACTGTGTCCTATGCTACTTGAAAGTGCCTCGTGAGACCATGCTTCAACTGTAAAAGCCAAAATTATAGAAAATAAATCCTGTTCAGATAGATTAAGTGAACTCTGAATAAATAAAGTGAACCATAAACTTAGATTGCAGAATGTTAACCACGTTAAGCAGTTGCAGCGAAGTGAATTAAAAATATTTACAATATAGTGGCTCTGGGTCACAGATTTCATGATTTAGTGAAACTCTTTGATCAATTTAATTCCTCTGGCTACTACCAATAGCAACATTCACAGAGCTGCATAATAGGTGGAAAAAGAGGTTCATAAGAGACCTTCCGTAAGTTCTCAGACTATAAATGAGAGAGTGGATGATCTGCGCTTTCAGACTTGCAAGATTCTATCAACGTAGCCTCACAATAAAGTAGAATTAGCCCATCAGCTCATGTTTTCTGTCTGGTCTACCTGGGAAGGCTGATATAGACACACTCTTGAAATAATTTCAGTAAGGAAATGAAGCAACATCTTTCATTGTCAAACGGCAAAGATAGCGTTGGTTATGTTCTATTTATTGAAGTCTCCTCGTGATGGGAAAAAAATAACAGTAAATATAGCAAGGCTACTTATTGCCTAAAAACAATAACCAACAGGAATCTTTCACCATTTTTGTAAAGTTCAAGAGCAGACACCTCATGGGAGTCAACAGCTCAAGGATGAAGCTTGAACATTATAATCAGAGTGTGGTTTTGGCTGGATGACTTCCATTGGGAAAATTGAAGAATGAGAACTAAAATATATTCTTATTGTCCAAGGCTGTAATTAAACCTCATTATAATTAAAACGTTCATGAGATAAGAAGACTACAACACAGCAGGCTCTTCATATGAGTACTAGATGCCAAGCCAGGAAGAAATTCATTTCCATTATCAAGACCAGATTCAAATCTACTTCATTAGTGGGATGAAATGTTTTCCCCAAATAATGGCAGGGATTCTGATTTGGTCAACCTTATGACCAAAATTCCATTTATGGATGGAAAACACATAAACTGTTTTCACTGACCCTGTATTCCGTTTGCAACCATTTATGGCCTCTTCATTATGTCAGGAAGATCCTATGGAATTGTGTGGAGAAAAGTCAACAAAAAGGCCTGAATGAAAATAACTTCCTTCTCTTCTGGAATCCACAGGGATCCTCCCATTCACAGAATCCATACCTATACCCATAATGAAAGACAAATATGCTTAAAGGGGCTTTGGGACAATTGTCAGCAGGGAGGCCAAAAGGTCATCTGGCAAAAGGCATTTATTCCTGATGGGAAAGCCACTTTGACCTAGTGGTGAAGGCCCTGTGTTCTGGTCTCACATTAGGTACAAAGCCAGCTGGATGATCCTGAGCCAGTCATTTTCTCTCAGCCCTAAAAAAGATGGAAATGGCAAACCACTTTTGATAAACCTTGCAGGGACTAGGTAATATCAGAGTTAATAAGTGGAGGGTTCGCTCTCTGTTCATGTACAGTAGTTTGCCTTGTTATAATAATTTTTTTTTATTTTGCGGTCACAGACCAAAATGCAAGAGCAACAAAAGAAAACACAAGAAAAATATAATCACAAACAATTAAGCACCAGAAGCCTTGGCTAAAGGGAATTACAACGTTCTCCTCTAATAGTTACAGCTCTTAAAAGAAATTTAGAAACCTGAGAAGTAATATAGGAGGAGCATTTGCCTTGTTAGTGTTGGTAGGACTTTGGACAACTATGAGATTAATAAGATCTCCACAAAGGGTGGCATCTTGAAGCAGGAATCTGGTGGCATCTTTTCCTATTAGTAAATTTTACTGCTACTATATTTGTCTCCTCCATAGATCAACCAGTTTCTCCTCCTCCAATGAAGAACGTTGCATTCTCTTTTGGGTTGTCAATTCTAAATTTGGTACAGACTTCAGAAGAACTGCTGGAAGCTCCTCAGCAATTGATTGATCAGGATGGTTATGGAAGTTATCGTAGTCATTGGCTTGTCTGAACTTTCAAGTGTCACCTAAGTGGATCCGATTCATCATTCTAAAACTGTCTAGAACAGTGATGGCGAACATTTTAGAGACCGAGTGCCCAAACTGCAACCCAAAACTCACTTATGCATCGTCGAGTGCCGGGTGGGTGTGGCCCATTGGGTGGGCGTGGCTGCGGTGGTAACGGCAGACTGGGTGGGACTAAAAAGTTCAATCAATCAATTCCAACTTTGCAAGATTTTTTTTTCCCGCGAGAAGTTGAAATTGACTGATTGAACCTTTTTTTTTTGCACACGACGGCGGAGGCCTAAAGTGAAAAGGTTTTATAAAACCCAGCTGAAGGCCTAGGACTGGGGCGACGGCGCACGTGCCCACAAAGAGGGCTCTGAGTGCCGCCTCTGGCACCCGTGCCATAGGTTCGCCACCACTGGCCTAGAACCTGTAAGGCATTTCAAAGCTTCCTCCCTGATAGTGGATTAAAACCTTTTCTATAAATAATTAGGTGAATCAGAAGAGATTTTAATGGATGTACAGCAATCAGTTAACACCGACATCCTCTATACCTATTAACCTTGGTCCAAATGAGAAAGTGACCGAGTCAGTCACAATAAATACTTAATTTGTCCTTCTTAAAACTGACTGGTGACTTTCAATTATTTTATCAGAGGTAGTTTTGCAGAGGCAATGAAATGCCACTTAACGGATGCTGCGAGTGGAGCAGTTGCTAAAGCAGATGCCCCGGTTGATCAAGCTGGAGATTCAATTCTAGGCAGGTTTGGCTTCCTTTTGTCAAGACAGACAAGGAATTGTGTTTGTCCCTTACAATAAGCTGCCCTATTTGTCCCCATTAATCTGCTTGGCAAACAGCAAGTGACTGGGATCTGGCTGTGAATAGCCAGAAGGTTGCATTCTTCTTAGTAGATTTATTACAGGAGACATCACAGCTAATTGTCCCTTTATTCGGTGATTAGTATTTGTTTGCTCAGGATTTTCCAAAAGAAGGTTAGCTTCACTTGTCAGATGGTTTACTCAGCCTTTTTCCAAACATCCCTTCAAGCTCTCATGTTAGGACTAGTCCTGTTAATCCTCTTTGATCCCCAAGGTTTTTATTTATTTTTTTAAAAAAAATTTGTTCCAACGGAAAGTCTCTTTTTTGTTCCAATGCTCAGACGGTGTTTGTATCTCATTAAAAAGGTAAAGATTGACAGTTGATTTTTCTTTTTTTATTTTTCGTCCATCTCGTGCACATGGAGATTTGCCTAGTCATGGATTCAGATGTATCAAATGTGTTTGTATACATCACACTTAGAAGTGCACAAGGCATGTAGCATTGTGTTATGTGCCCATCAGGGCAGAAGGAGGGAATGAGTGAGCAAGATACTTAAATATTGCACGCCATCAAATGTTTGTGCTTTTACTTCCACTCACTGTATAATTTGGAGAAATGGCGGCTCCAGTGTGCTGCAATATATCTGATTCTTAATGGTATCCTAAGACCCATCATTAAGTTTCAGTTAATCAGTGTGATGTGTGCAAGATCTTCTTTTGATTGAACCTGGGTGCGCAGACCTCTTTTCTGTGTTAAGAATTAATTCTGCATATACATAAATATCTCTGTTCTGTAGATTAACCTATACTGTGGTGACAGACCTTTATAAACATATGTTAAATAAGAAAACATGTAATGAATTACTAGTTGTATACATTATGAAGCCTACTTACTTATGCAGATGTTGATTCATCATACAAGGCTTTGATGATAATGTGTAAGCCAAACCAAGTTCTTACTGTAATGTTTTGTCTTAAAAAGGTATTAATATCAAGAAATTGTTTTCCAATGCAACAAATCATATCATTTTTTAACTGGTCAAGAATATTCCCAGACTGCTTGGGATAATAAATTAATTTTTTAACACAAGAGAATTTAATTAACATATGGAGATCTCATACCAAGGGCAGCAAATCTTCAAAATCAGACTAATCTCTTTCCCTTAAGTTGTAAGAATGAAAGTCCTCAGATCAATGGCATGTCTTTAAACTAATAGGAACAAAGCCATCAATTAAATAATCTGTGCCAGCTCTCCTAGTCAGTAAGAATCATATACCATAGCAGTATAAAGAATTTCTTATCTTGAAAGATCTTTGAAGTACACAAGACGGTGATCTGCATATGACAAGCTAGAATAGAACAAAGAGTTGATGGGACATCAAGGTTAGTTTTCAGAAATAAAGAAGGAAGCAATGCTTTGGGATTTGGTCAGTAGGGAGCTTTCTGAGGACAAAAAGAAATGCAGAAAATAAATATAAAAATAAGCCTGTTTATTCTACAATAACAAGTATGCCAGGCAGGAGGGGGCAGGGTTCAAAAGAGAAGAAAGGAAGAACATTGATGATGCCACAAGATAAGGAGATTTTAAGAAGAGATTGACAATTTGTCAAGGATTCCTAAGGATTCTTGGTTTGTTTCTTCACCTGGAGCTGGTGAAAATGAAGGACAGGTCACTTCACTAAAGAAAGCACTTTAAGATAACGGCATCCGTCATTTCCTCATCCATGATTCAGACAGAGATGAGTGAAGTCTTCCTGTAAACTGATTTGGCATTTAACTGTATTATCACCCAGGAAAGGCGATCTAAATCCATCCACCGGGCATCTGATGAAATGAGAAAGGATTATTTAGAGCCGATAACCCACAGCCATCCATGTCTTCTGGCCTTTATATATTCATTGCCCTCTCTGACTAGTGATCACCTGAATTATATTCTCGCACATATTATGTCTCTTACATTAAAAAAAAAGACGTGCGATTGAAATGAAAGAATTGTGTAGAGCCAGATAGAAAATGTATCCGTTTAACTTAGGGAATGTTGTATAAAGACAAGCCTATAGCTTTCAGCTTGGTCTTTGTCTCCCTAACTCTGCTGTTAAGCAGAAGCAGGCTGAATTTGACTGTGCTTCATCTTTGAGAAATCTCAGTGTTTCATCAGTTGCTGGAATTGGGTATGTCTAGTCTAATGAAGAGAAGGACGAGGGGGGACATGATAGCAGTGTTCCAATATCTCAGGGACTGCCACAAAGAAGAGAAAGTCAAGCTATTCTCCAAGGCGCCTGAAGGCAGGACAAGAAGCAACAGGTGGAAACTAATCAAGGAGAGAAGCAACCTAGAACTAAGGAGAAACTTCCTGACAGTTAGAACAATTAACCAGTGGAACAACCTGCCTCCAGAAGTGGTGAATGCTCCAACACTGGAAGCTTTTAAGAAGAGACCTGGACAGCCATTTGTCTGAAATGGTATAGGGTTTCCCACCTGAGCAGGGGGTTGGACTAGATGACCTCCAAGGTCCCTTCCAACTTTACTACTACTACTACTACTACTACTACTACTACTACTACTATTATTATTATTATTATTATTATTATTATTATTATTATTATTATTATTATTATTATTATTATTATTATTATTATTATTATCTGAGAGAACGAAAACCCGTCTTCCTGAAATGCCAAAGAGTCTCAATACAAGCGGAGACCACCAGCTTGAGAAAGGTCCCAATATTTGCATATACTCAGTGCAACGTCATTCCTATAATAAAGAAAACTCAGTTGTTTCAAGTCAAGGTTTTTTTTGTTTCCAGAGTGAGCTTAATCCATGTTTAATTCTACGTGCCACTCAAATAACTGGTCAGAGATTTCCTATCGTAGTACCCAGGAAAGATGAACTTTAAAAATGCTCCTGATATATTGAAATTAAATGGTGTCTTTTACTGTCTTTCCCACTATTACTTTTTTTTCCTTTCAGACACAACAGTCTGCAGTCTAATCGCTTTAGGCAAATCACACTATTGCCATGATGTCAAAACTCAATATTGAAGGATTGAGTTTATTACAAATTACTGTTGATGTATACATATAGTCCTTGGCTTGCAACATTCATTCAGGGACCATTCAAAGTTACAATGACACTAAAAAAGTGACTTATGGCTATTTTTCACACGTATGACCCCATCGTCACCATGATAAAAATTCGGGTGTTTGGCAACTGTCACATATTCATGACAGTTACACTGTCCTGGGATCAAATGGAAATTTTATAACCTTTCCACTGGCTTCCGACAAGCAAAATCAATGGGGGCAGTCAGATTCACTTAACAACTGCATAAATGACTTAACACAGCGGTTCTCAACCTATGGGTCGCGACCCCATTTGGGGTCGATCGACCATTTCACGGGGGTCGCCAAGCAAGGCTGTCTGCCATTTTTTTTGTCCGCCATTTTTTTGTCCGCCATTTTTTTTCCCTTTTCCGGTGGGTGCCTTACCTCCCTTGGGCTGGGCCAGCTGGTGGTCGGCCTGCTCCGTCTCTGCCGCTTGCCAGCTATGCCTCGGCCGACGCAGGGGGCGGAACCACGCATGTGCGGCGCTCCCGGGCAGGGAAAGTCCTCGACTTACGACCGGTTTAGTCCTCAACTTACGACCGGTTTAGTTCTCGACTTACGACCGGTTGGGGGGTCGCGGCATTAAAAAGGTTGAGAGCCACTGACTTAACAGCGGCTTAACAACTATTGCAAAAAGATTGTGAAATGGGCCAAACACTCACTTAAGAACTGTCTTGCCCAACAACAGAAATTTTGGGCTCACTTGTGGCTGTAAATGGAGGACTATCTGTATGCCTTTTCCAGAAGCACAGGGAGAAGCCTGCTTTTGCTGGTGTTCCTAAAAATGTATTTCTATGCTTTTACTTATTATTCATGGAATATAATTATCTCCTTGGAATTGTGAATTCTCCTCTCAATTGAAGCAGGGAGCAAGCTGCAATATGAAATCACCTGTGAGTTTTCATCCATAGGAGTAATTCCAAAGAACAATTTGGTGCTATACACCGGTTGCATTATATATTCATAATCAGAGGCTCCTATTATGGTGCTTCCAGCATTTGAAACTAAGCCTGTAGTGACCAGAGGTCTTTTCGGTCTAATCATGAGATGCTATTTAAGATACTGCTGGAAAAAAAAAAAGCAGCATTATTTTATGATTCTGAAATGGATTGAGAAAAAAAAGCCCTTGTGCTTTGCTTCCTGCAACTTTGCATAATCTCATGTGCAATGGAAAAGAATCTGCTTTTATAACAGATTTATACTCCACACCATCTGTTTCTTAAGAGACCTGCAAAGCAGCAAACCATCAATATACATAAAATAATACAATCATGAAAACATCAAACAATCAAAACAAGAGAAATACAATAATATATAAAAATGTTAACCAGAGATAAATCAATTTATATGTCCCTTTTTGTAAAATAAGAAGAAAAAGGGAAGAAGAAAAAGACTGCATAACTTTAAGGCAGCCTGGAATATATCCAAATAAGTAATCCACTCGATCTTGGGGACTGGAGGGAGAAAGAGGTCTGTTCTCTAATTTATCTTTCACTATCTGTAATTCTTCATATGTTAACTCAATCCTCCCTAGCAGCACAATCATTGGTTAAGATTACAGGAATTAATCTCACACATCCAGGGAACACAGTTTTCTGTAGGATTTCTTCATCCACAGTTCACTCACTAATGAAATTTTAATTACTCGTTTGATTTACTGTATACGGCCACTCATCTCATACATGACTCTGGCTGGCTTACAATGGAATAGATAAAACAAATAAAATGTGTAATATAAAATAAAGACACCTAGCAATTATTTGTCATAAAATAACCACACATCTAAGGTCCCAAGCCTGGATACAAAGCCAAGTTTTTAGGGCCTGGTGAAAGGTCAGCGGAGCTGGAGTTAAATTGCACTTTGTGTTTTAAAAGAAGAAGTGAGGGCACATTGGTTGATTTTAGTCAAGTGAAAGCACCTAAGAGCAAAGAAACACCGCCAGGCGTGAAGTCAACCTTACTAGTTAGGCAAGATAGGAAACATGACTAGATGGTCTAATTTTACTTTATTTTACTTTACTTTATTGTAAAGCTATTAGCAGAATCTTGCAAGTCTGAAAGTACAATTCTCCCACTGTCTCTTTTACACCCTGAGAAACTAGGGAGGATTTCCTCTGACCCTGTTGCCCTATCCACTTATGGGCTATGAGGTCTTTTATCTGACCATTCCCTGGGTGGCATCCGTTGCCCTGTCTCCCAAGGTCTTCCCTACATACCACTACATATATACCTGGAATGGCCTACCAAGCAACCCAAAAGAGCTCGCTCTGTCCCACGTTCTTTAGTTGGGCTGAAGCCATTCCACTTTCCTCCCAGATATCTAAATCAAGATTACCATGGGGTCAATCCCAGTTTATTTCAATAATACAGCACTGCTTTGATAACAAGCCTTTGAGTTTTACAGTAAAGCCTCATTTCTATGGCTCAGTTGGGCAGAAGCTGCACCTGTCAGATAGGAATTTTATCGACTGCATAAATATTGATGACTCTAATAATTTGTGCCCTGCATATGCTCTCCTTAAAGCTATCCTGTAATCCTCTAGCCAGGGCTACGTCTGTAAAGAAAAAAATCCACCTCCATTTGCATGGTAATGAAGTGCTCTGAAAGTCCTCTTTGGAATTGTTAGCCACACTACAGAGTCACTAATGGATAGGGAAGCAAGACTTAAGGATAAATTAATTCTTCCAGACGCGCTGATACATTCACGGAATAATAGATGTTAGTAGCCACCAAGAAAGATTTGTTTGATGGGATCTAGTATCAGAAATTAATGCAGTCTTTATCGTTAGTAGCTATCGCACTACAGTTGCAGTTATGGGTGGATTCAGTTTCTTGGAGATAAAAACAAAGCAGAGTAGAGTTACAATAGGAATAGCCAGAAAGTAATAACGGTGTGAATGAATTTGTTAACATAGGAAACAAAGAAATAGTTGGACTAAAGAAATGTCTATAAGGGAAAATAATTCCTTCTACGGTAGTCATTCAAATTCATCTATTCAATATATATATTAATAGTTAGCAATAGGAAAGGCTAATATGGTCCCCTAGCTTCTATGACCAATGCCAAAAAGGACGGGAATGGTCATTCTAAACATCTGCACGAACAGCTGTGTTTTTCATGTGAAATAATTTCCAGATCTAGATTTACTTTCTGCTGCCTTGCGATTGTTTTGTTTATTAATAGCGGATATTTATACTGACTGTTTGATCATGTTATTAGTTTTGTGCTTTTTTTTTACTTTAAATTGGTAGATGTTGGGTTATCATAAGCTGTCCTAGAAAAGCATTTGTTGACATGGATGGCATGAATATCTTTAAATAAATAACCATGCACCCTATTATCTGAAGCGCTAACATTGTTTTTTTTTTTTTTAAAAAAAAGTATTGTGTTTACTCTGCGAAAGTGCTATCAATGACTTCCTAAACTCTTAAGTTTAGGAAGTCATTGATAGCACTTTCGCAGAGGTTATTTTATATAAGGTGCTTCCAAGTGAGATAAGATTTCTTGCTGATATAGCCTACAGCAGACTAATGCAACTACTCCCCCATAAATAAAGGAATTGAGTTCAAATTCCTTTGAACTATTTTATTTAGTGGGCCATCAAGGAAATATCTCTTGTATGTCCAGGTCATGCCTTTTCAGTTCCTTCCCTTTCAATTCTTTCAATAGTACACAATATTCTTTGCATTTCCAATTTAGTATACCTTGGGCTCTTTAACTTGCTTATGATACAATTCTTCTCTTTGAGCTTAATGGGTTGTTCTTTAAATGGTAGAAGGTAAAACAAAAATCTATATATCCCCCTGCAAAGTCAGAACTTCTTAGTGTAACACTGTGTGCTGGAAAACCTACTGCCCCAGAAAGATAAACGAGGCATTAAAACACAACATACTTAGATCGGCAGGAAAATAATAGCTTTGCCAATTTACTTTCCAAATTCAGATGACCTTCACAAACAAAAAACACAAAAGGGAAAAAAAAGGTAGGGTTTTTTTTTTTTTTACAACATCCACAATTCTACTGACTTCTGTTTTAGATTCTGGATGCTGGTCCCTCCCCTTGTCACTGATTTACCCTACATGCTTGCACACGTATGTTGGAAGAATTATTTCTTGAGATGCTGCCCAGAATTGTGATTGTTGTAGTGGGAGGGTAGATCGGTTTTCTCCTTGACATGTTGCCCAGATATAAAAATCTTACTAGGTATGAAAGACCAATGGGATAAATCCTCTATCTGGATGGAGTATCCCTATGGACACTCAGCAGTCTTACATTGGAAAATAGGAAAATAGTCAGTGCTTTTTTTGTAAAAAAAAAAAAAAAAAGGTGCTGGAACTCACACACGTCATACAACCCGCCTTGCCTACCCTACAAGGTTCCATCCCAAAAAGGTGCCGGAACTCTGTTCTGGGCATTCTATGACAAAAAAAAGCCCTGGAAATAGTCCTTAGAGCATGAATCATGATTCTGCAAACTGGGGTTAGGGTTAGTGTGGGAAGTAGGTATTCTGAACAATACTGAAACTGCTCTGGATATTTACCAAAACTCAGGGAGCAATTATATTAAATGATGCTGGTATTGTAAGAAGTAGACACATCTGATAAAACATTTTGATAAAAATGTTAGGAATGCAGGGTTGAGTTTACACTATGCTAAGCCAAGATTATTTATCCACATGAATAAAACTCAGTGGGTTCCATTCACACAGTTACAAAACACTAGACTCTATCATTATTTTCAGGCATGCCTATAAGCATACACGGGTCTCCATGAAAATGTGAGTAGCTGCTGCAGAGTTTCTAGAAATATGGCAACATGCCCAGAAAATGAAACATGAAATGGTAGGAAGTATTCCAGACTATTAAGAATAAGAGACAACTTGACTTAGTCATTGGTCACCATAGAAAGATTTCTATGCTTGGTTTGGCCACCTTGTGCTCAACAGTTCCAAGACAGACTATCTCTAAATAATAAAGGCTAAAACTTGTCAAAATATTCTACTGCACCAAAGTTTTGTTTCTCACAATGATCAGTCTGATGCTTCTAGGATACGCCCAAAGAAGGCCAGGTCCTTCTCTGCTATTGCAACTTTGAACCCTGAAGCTCAATTAGCTATTGTGGTTATCAGTTGATGTATGGGTCCATGTACTTGCACATTCCCATTTAAACCATCTAAAGGTAATGAGCATCTGAACATCTTATGGCATCGAGCTTACAAAATTTATTACCATAACGTTGGCTATGTATTATGCCTAATACATAGCACTGAAAATGAACACTTCAGAAATTAAGGCTAAAGTCCTAATCAGTCTTACGTTGGTGTAAGTCCTGTAAGATTGTCCTGCGTGTATTTAGATGTGTAAAGGGTTGTTCTTTATGAAAAAAAAAATCAGAAGCAAAATGAAATTTAAAGTAAAACTGGGATTAATGATAAGATGGAGCTTAGATTTCTTCATGTGCTGATTACTATGGATCCAACACAGCTAGCTGTTTAAAAGGTAACGTTTCTTTTACCATTGATACTAATAACTAAAAGTGCTTAGTGGAACAAAATGTTGGTGAAGGCAAAGATAATGGCAAATGACAAAAATCTGCATGAACAAACAACTGAAACTACAAAAACCATGAACCTGAAGGAATAAGGTTTAGAACAGCGGTTCTCAACCTATGGGTCGCGACCCCATTTGGGGTTGATCGACCATTTCACGGGGGTCGCCAAGCAAGGCTGTCCGCCATTTTTTTGTCCATTTTTCCCCCTTTTCCGGCAGGTGCCTTACCTCCCTTGGGCTGGACCAGCTGGTGGTCGGCCTGCTCCGTCTCTGCTGCTTGCCAGCTACGCCTCGGCCGGCGCAGGAGGCGGAACCACGCATGCGCGGCGCTCCCGGGCAGGGAAAGTCCTCGACTTACGACCGGTTGGGTAGTCCTCGACTTACGACCGGTTTAGTCCTCGACTTACGACCGGTTTAGTCCTCGACTTACGACCGGTTGGGGGGTCGCGGCATTAAAAAGGTTGAGAACCACTGGTTTAGAATATAAATCCTTGTCAGACCTAAATATTTAACATGCCCTTTGAAAGACTGCATAGCCTCTTCCTTACTCAGTTGCCTATTTGTACATATTATATATAGCTCTTGGTAGCAGTAACTTAGCTGGTTTTTCCAGTCATTCTTAAAGATAAGCATAATATACTATAGCATGATACAGCATAGCCCAAACTGTAAAAATAAGAAAAATTAGGGAGACAATATGTGTAAAAAAAGAGTCCAGTTAAAGATAGAACAGAAAGGGCAGAATTGGTCATAACAGAATGAAGGAAGAAGATACTGAGTTGGCAAGATAAAAAAACATTACCGCAAAAGATAGATCTTTGTACTGTGTAATACAGAAGAATGATCTTTCTGTCTTTCCCACTGTTGCCTTCTTAGCATTACCATCAGCAAACCCCAAATTTTCATCTGAAGTTTGCTGATAAGACAGGAGGACATCATCTGTAAATACCCCCCCTATTCTAAGATATTATAAATCCAATGAGAGGCAGTTTAGAATCAGATCCCTTGTCACGTCTTGTTCATTCATTCACTCTGTTTGCATCCCACCACAATCAAAAGGATTCCCGGTATCTTTTGTTGTTTGTTTCCTGATTAATGATTGGGAACTGAATGCAGTACACTCAGCTTCTCAGAGGGATAAAACTTTCTGCCATCCAGAATCTATGGCTCAAATTAATGGAAACAGTACAGAGGCGAAGAGAATATTTCTTTTGTCCTTTAGTTAAGCCAGCTTTAGATGCACTTGCTTGATTCTGCCTCTATGTGAGGATCAAAATTACTCAAACTGAGCTTTTCAAAGGCGGCCCTTCCCCTATAAAGTATTCTGATTATAAAGATTCATGAGATTCCTTCTTTTAAATCTAAATACATTTTTAAAATGTCAATATTCTTTTACTGCTTCATTCCTCCACCACCTCCAAACTCTTTCGCTGTAGAAAAAGCATTTTTAAAGTATTGCTTTTGTTTAACTCTTCTACAAATCACCCTGGGATCTGTCACTAAATCCCCATTTTCATTCGCTTTATCCCTCCCTTAAACACTCTCACGCGTTGCTTACAAAAAAATGCACGCAGCGCCTCAGAACGTGTCTTTTATTTTAAAACCGAGGGTCCTAAATATGAACTTTAAGGAATGTTTCAAGACAGCTTGTCTTCAGCTGTAATTCCACCTTTTTAACCACCTTTGCAATTCAGACTATTCAAGGCAGAAAGGAAATCTAAATATAATAAACAAACCAGCTGATGGTTTGTCTAGAAGTTCCCAGGACTGGAATCATGAATGAAATGGTCTTAGGTGAAGTAGTTAACATGCCACAACGACTTGACGGTCCTGCACATTTCCAGAACAACAGAAAATCTGACTTTGAAAAGATGGCTTGCTACCTAATGCCTTGTCTATCCCTTCTCATTGTTTCAAGCCCTGGGTTTAGCCTGGAGAGCATGTGTTCTCTAAATTAGTGGCTTGGGGTTTATTAACATCCCATTTTCAGCTCTTTAATCTAGACTTTGCTGAAGATCATTCATCACTGCACCCTCCCTTTAGGTCCTAACATCCCCAGCAGCTTGGTCACCTGGGTAAGGCCAGGGATGTTTTGTCCCAGAAGAGTGTGAGATAGTAGGTTTAACAGGTAGGGGCTCATGTGTGAATTTCCAGCTTGGGAGGGAAACATCATTGGGAAGAGCGATTTCAAAGCTGTGCTTAATTAGGTGGAAGGAGGGTTTGCATGACCACTAATAGTGGATCAGAGGGACAGTGAGCTATGACTGACTGCTACACAAAGGCAACCAATTACTTGCACGTTTGCATTATGTATTAACCCATCTGGGCCTAGTATATTGGCTTTGAAAGGAAGACAAAGGAGGGGGCGTGTCAATGATCACACACCAAATTATAGTGTCTGTGCCCTATTGTCCGAAGACAAGCAATTCATACTGAGGGCAGCTGGAATGGCAACTGCCATGGGACTATGGGGCTCACTCTGTAATCTTGGGCCCCAGGATGGAGATTCTTCCCTTGCTGGAGTTGTGGTTAAGTATATCTTTGTTGGTTTGTTTAAGAAATGTCTTCTCCAAAGTGAATGGGACGGTCTCCTCCTCCAGGTGCTTGCCCTTGGGAGTCTAGAAGGAAAGACAGCTTTGGGATTTGGGAAAACTTACAATTAAATTAGCCCTGCAAACAGATCTAACCAAGAGATCATGCAGAAGAATGAAGTGATCGAATTCTGAAGGGATGAAGAAGATTGCAAGTGGGATTTATTCCTTCAGTTTATTTTGTATTACAGTTTCTTTTTTTAAAAAAAAAAATTCCACACTTCAAATACTGCATCCAGTTTTGGTCACCACAATGTAAAAAAGAAGTTGAGACTCTAGAAAGAGTACAGAGAAGAGCAACAAAGATGATTAGGGGACTGGAGGCTAAAACATATAAGGAACGGTTGCTGGAATTGGGTATGTCTAGTTTAATGAAGAGAAGGACGAGGGGGGACATGATAGCAGTCTTCCAATATCTCAGGGGCTGCCACAAAGAAGAGGGAATCAAGCTATTCTCCAAAGCACCTGAAGGCAGGACAAGAAGCAATGGATGGAAACTAATCAAGGAAAGAAGCAACCTAGAACTAAGGAGAAACTTCCTGACAGTTAGAAAAAATTAACCAGTGGAAAAATCTGCCTCCAGAAGCGGTGAATGCTCCAGGACTGGAAGTTTTAAAGAAGAGACTGGACAGCCATTTGTCCGAAATGGTATAGGTTTCCTGCCTGAGCAGAGGGTTGGACTAGATGACCTCCAAGGTCCCATTATTATTATTATTATTATTATTATTATTATTATTATCATCATCATCATCATCATCATCATCATCATCATCATCATCATCATCATCATCATCATCATCACTATATATAAAAAGCAGGTGTTCCTGTCCAGCTCACACTTTTGCTCTGCTAGGTTGTTTTTTTTTTTGCTGTTTTCACAAGATAGCGATGTTATCTATCTTCTGTAAAAATGGCAAGAACTCAATCTACCTTGTAATTTTGCTGTACAAATGGGCTAGGCAGGCATTATTCTCTGAAGATAATTAGCCCATTAAGACAATCACTCCCTCCTCATCAAAGGTTCTCTATAAAAGATCGCCACCAATCAAGACATCACTGGCCAAGTTCACATTTCTTCAACTATTGCCAACTTCACTCAACTTTCAGTTTCTCACTCAACGTTCAATAAAGAGCCCTTTAAAATAATAACTCATTGATGCATCTTACTTCACTTTTGTAAACTTCCTAATAGCTGCTAACCTATGCCAGGCTGGCTGGAATAATAATGATAACAATAAAATACAGTGCAAGTTTAGGGGACAATGAGACTTCTCATCTTTTTTCTTCTTCTTCACATAATCAATCCTTGATATCTAATAAATGTTAATATTATAAATGGCGTTTGATTCCGGTATGTAACAAATGTAATACATACATCTCTATTTCTAACTCTATCTCTATATTCATCTCTCTGTCTCTGTCTCTGTATCCATTTCTATATTCATCTCTATATCCGTCTCTATATCTCCCTCTCAATTTCTATCTCAATCTCTCTCTCTCTTTATCTCTCTCTGTGAATACGTGTGTGTGCGCCATGTCTGTATATATATTTAAACTATAAATTTAATGACAGTGCAAGCCAGTGAAGGCTTTAGAAAGTTTTAGAGCGGCGCCCTAATGATGATTGTGTGTCTCTGCTCACAGCCGATACTTGAGCAGTGATGTGTCTGTTTATGCCACCGATCACAGCCAAGCTTGAGGGAATTAGGGAGGTGACATCTGCTGCACTGGTTTCCCTTTGGTGTGTAATTTTACGACTCCTGTAACTTGGAAAGGAAATAACAGCAGTGACCACATGGCAGAGAGAGAGAGAGTAATGTGAGGGCATCCAACATTCAGAATGAGGGAGAGAAGATTCTGACTGCCATGATGAGACAAAGGAAGCTCCCTTTGAGATGAGCCATTTGACAGTTTCAAAAACAGTCAAGGAGGAGAAGGCCCGTTCTTATGCTTACCTTTGGTTTCCAGTAGGCGAGGCTTCATTTCACTCCGATGCATACTTTGTTCATTTGTGTAAGCTGTCATTTATTTATTCTTTTAGTGACTTCCATAGAAATCCATCTCACCGTAGTAACTCTGATAGGCTCCTAACCGTTAAAAAAAAATACAATCAAATAAAACATGGACAACAACCGAAGAGACAAACTAATCTAAACAAATATTGATTACATTGCACCAAAATTGTAAACCTCCCCCCCCACCCATTCTTGGAAAACCATTCATTTCTTAAAAGTTTGCCAAAAAAAATCTGTAGGATCTGGACTAATCTAATCTTGGTTACTTCCAGAGTCCTGCAAGATGATATTCTGTAAATGATGGGACCCACATCATGCTTCTCCTGCTGGGTCCAATGGGATGGGTAGAAACAACCAGGCAATCCCACGAAGAACTTGATCTTAGTGATGCCACTAAGAGTTTTATAAGTAACTGCATTTAGAAGCACACTGAAAAACAAGGACTATTGACTTCAGTAGAATTTACCCTCAGTCACGCCACTGAAGCCCAAAGCATACTTATATAGAAGTAAATAATTGTGAAACTTTTATCTGAAAAAACATACTTTGGCTTATTCTGTAGACTGCTGTCAAAGGATAATACTTGAAGAAATCAGCTGTTTATAGGAGATACAATTATGGGAACAGTATTTTGGAGGTTACAACATAATCATGCAGACTTCTTTAATTAATGCAGGATAGTAGTGAAGCTATTGGAAGGAACAGATGGTATCGCAAGTCTAACATGTAATAATGAGAATTCTTAGAGAGCTAAGAAGTAAATATTGCTATCAGTTTCCTTGAGAATCCAATAATGGAAAAGCAGCGTATAGATTTAATATATCAACTGATAAAAAGAAAATACAGGGTATAATAAATGGCAGGGGAGAATTTGTCTTCAATTGCTACATAGAATATACAATGGAGAAAGTGAACACCAGAATATTATATTCTGAACATCTACAAAAAAGGAAGAACTATTTCTACGAACTTGGCTGGAAAATGCTATTTAATCCATGTTTTGCTTGGACAATTGGCTTCCTGGAAAGAAAGAACTTTTAAAATATTTTGTATGTTATTTTATTTCTCTAAAGAGTGAAAGGAAGAAAAAAAAAACCAAAGACTCACGAATAGAAAAAATAAGAAATTATCTTGGAATTACCATATTGAAATATTGCACTTTGACACCACTGAGATACTACTGCAGAATGTTTTCATATTATGGCACGTAAAATTCAAAAGCTATGAATAACATCTTCTAAGTTAGCTTTTAGATTCTTGCTGAAACTCTGCCCTAGAAGCTCAGCTCAGCTCTGTACTTAATATTGAGAAAAGGTTAAAAATTAGGATGTGTGCATTGAACCTATTCTGGATGTGTTACCAATACAACGCAGCATAAATCTGTTTAACATTTTTATTGTTTTTCTTTAAACCCTCTTTATTATTACTTTTTTCTCCCTTTGCTACAGACACCAGGCAGGTTTTTTTTTTTATCGTTATTCCTTTCATCAACTCCTAATCTTGCTTGTGGCACGTGCCAAGCATAGGAAAGTATGGGAAGATAATAAAAATCCATTACAGTTTTGTTTCTCTAAGCCCGAATGAAATGCCATTTAATTGGCAGATTATTCTGTCACTGTTAATACAAGTTCATACCTCGCCTTCTCATCAATATACTTTACAGTCTGAGGTTAATTATGAATGGGTCATGAAATTACAGTAAATACTAGTCAGGGAATATCTAATTACTTGTCTGCTTAGCTTTTTGTTAATTGTTAATTATCCTTATTTAATTTGAATTTTTAAGTTAGCATTCTACACGTGGCTGAGGTTTCTACGCACTCCCTACGCCCAATAGAAAACCAGCGCAGTCCATGCTGATAGCTACAAAGAAGTCACCTTAGATCCTTCCCTTGTCTGCAGCTGATCTTTCTGCTTTCAAAGGTGGAATTTTTCACCAAGCCTCACCCAACAGTTGGAAACAAGGAGGCTGTCACTTCCTGCTATCCTTTGAGAAGCAGCTGGATTTGTGCCACCTGCCAGCTGCATGAAAAGCCATCTTTGAAATGAGCCATACCACCCTAAAGGACTGTATTTTTCAGTTTCTAAAGCCACACCACCCTCTCATTTTAAACTCAAAATATTACACATTTCTCCCATTACCCTGTTTGGTAGGACATCTGGATAGCATGATTCCTAAACTGCCACATATTTTTAAAATAAAGGATGCATTGGGGGGGATTTATCATAAACCATAATCAAATAAAAGACACATAAACACTTATAAAAGAATCTGAGATTTCAAATTCTTGGGCAAAATGCCATCCTATTCTAGCAAAACATTTACAAATTCAGTGGGTTTTTTTAACCTTTGTGTGTGTATTCACATACAAATATGATAATATATATACTATGAAATATATTTTGGTATGTCAGGACAGGAAGAGAAAAATTCAGTCCTTTGTTAGCAAAAGATTGCCTATATTTCATACAGCTTAGAACGTTCCTGTCATAATAAACCTGGATGAATCAATGAAGGTTCTAAGCATATATGTAACAAAAACATATCAAGATTTGCTTAATCATTAAGATAAGTACGGATAGCAAGATTTTTCAGCTCATTTAAGTATGTTTCAAATAAAATCACTTTCGCTGCTATAGTAATAGGTCACAGTGTTTATGGTGGGAAAGAACACCATGCAATTCAAAAGCAAGGTACCACAATTTTTATTATCCAACTTAGACTCCTTCCTGTATGAAGCACTTTCTCATTATATTTAATTCAGTATATCATATAGTCAAGATAAAGCAGCTAATTCATCATCCTCAAGTTGCTCTCCCCAAATTAGTAATCTGATCATAATATAAATTTTGATATAAGAAAGTATCTCATTAGTATAATAGTATCAGCTACTTCATGCAGACTTTTCCTGTGCTGCGGGAATGGATACATAATCCATAAATACAATTCTAAATAAAAGAGAACATTTATAAATCACTACCTTTATACAGAGGGAATGTCATTACTTTTCTCCAGATAATATATTTACATAAATCCAATATGCAGTAGTTTAACATGATTTTGGTCAGCTTTATTGCCATTGTGCAAAAAGGCTTTGGACAAAACCGATTATCCATTTTAATCAGTAACATTATGCTCCTACTTGCTAGAATGAAGCAACCTAAGACAAGAATTGAAATTCTCTAATTTTTCATAGAGTATCTTTAATTTATTATTGTATTTAGAAGGACAACATGAGTAGGGTTGGCAGCTGAAGCAGCCTCCCACCAGAAACATGGCAATAGAAAAAGTGTAGGAGCATCACTGCGAGATGCTCATTAGTAATATAAATATTTTCCATGACAACCTAAATGAATTTCACCTTCCAGATAGAAATGCATTGGCAATAGATCAGTGATGGCAAACCTTTTAGAGACTGAGTGCCCAAACTGCAACCCAAAACCCACTTATGCATCGTCGGGTCCCGGGTGGGCGTGGCCCTTTGGGTGGATGTGGCCCATTGGGTGGGCGTGGCTGCGGTGGTAACAGCAGACTGGGTGGGACTAAAAAGTTCAATCAATCAGTTCCAACTTTGCAAGATCTTTTTTTTCCCTGCGAGAAGTTGAAATTGACTGATTGATTGAACCTTTTTTTTTTTGTACACGGCGACGGAAGCCTAAAGCAAAAAGGTTTTATAAAACCCAGCTGAAGGCCTAGGACTGGGGCGACGGCACGCGTGCCCACAGAAAGGGCTCTGAGTGCCGCCTCTGGCACCCGTGCCATAGGTTTGCCACCACTGCAATAGATACTAACTTAGAAGAGAGCCAAATAATTTGGGAGAGATCGGAATGCAACTGTCACTTTTTCTCTTAAGTGCAACCAATTTTTTTTTCCAAATCTCTAACCATAATATTAAACGGTGGCATATAAAATATCATTCTTCAAAAGCAAATGAAAAGCATATCCAACTTAACTGTGGTCTTTTTACAAAGGTGATATGATGGAATATGTACCAGGAGGAGGAGTGGGGAGAATCTCGACCAAGAGCACTACGATTTACATTCCAGAGATAAGTCCAAAAACAACCTTATATATATTCCCTCAACAGGTAAAACTGATGAAGCAGAGGATGCTCAGCATTTTGCTTAACCTCTGATTGCAAGCAGTAGCATCTCCCCTGATCCTACTGTTGTCTTCTTAAACCACAGGCAAGCAAAGAACCATTGTAAACAAGTTACTCCCGGCCTCAATTTTCCACTTGAAGTCATAAAGGTACAGTGCTTCTTACCTTTCCCAGTCACACGGCTTGAGAATGTTCTATTCCTTTCAACAACCGCATGTACCACACTTCAAACTTACTATTTATTATAGCCTTCCTCCATCCATCCAACAGTCTAGACAGCCTTCTTGGAAAATCAAAGGTTTTTGTTTCCCATGTTCTAATACTGGGATATAAGAGCCAGTTTGGTCTAGGGGTGAAGGCACCGGGCTAGAAACCAGAGGACAGTAAATGTTAGTCCTGCATTAGGCATGAAGCCAACTGGGCGACTTTGGGCAAGTCCCCCTCTCTCAATCCTAGCAAGAAGGCAATGGCAATGCCAAGAAAATTGAAAGGACTTGTCCAGGCAGTCAAAGGCACCAAGATAGATAGATAGATGGATAGATAGATAGATAGATAGATAGATAGATAGATAGATAGATAGATAGATAGATAGATGACGGAAGGAAGGAAGGAAGGAAGGCAGGAAGGAAGGAAGGAAGGCAGGAAGGAAGGAAGGAAGGAAGGAAGGAAGAGATGATGGGTGATAGATAGATAGATAGATAGATAGATAGATAGATAGATAGATAGATAGATAGACAGACAGACAGACAGACAGACAGACAGACAGACAGACAGACAGACAGGCAGGCAGGCAGGCAGGCAGGCAGGCAGGCAGGCAGGCAGGCAGGCAGGCAGGCAGGCAGGCAGGCAGGCAGGCAGACAGACAGACAGATAGATAGAGAGATAGATAGATAGATAAATACATGATAGCTAGATAGCTAGATAGCTAGATAGATGATAGCTAGATAGCTAGATAGCTAGATAGCTAGATAGCTAGATAGCTAGATAGCTAGACAGATAGATAGATAGATAGATAGATAGATAGATAGATAGATAGATAGATAGATAGATAGATAGATAGATAGATGAATGAAGGAAGGAAGGAAGAAAGGAAGGAAGGAAGGAAGGAAGGAAGGAAGGAAGGAAGGAAGGAAGGAAGGAAGGAAGGAAGGAAGGAAGAGAGAAAGGGAGATAGATAGATAGATAGATAGATAGATAGATAGATAGATAGATAGATAGATAGATAGGCAGGCAGGCAGGCAGGCAGGCAGGCAGAGAGAGAGACAGACAGACAGACAGACAGATAGCTAGATAGCTAGATAGCTAGATAGCTAGATAGCTAGATAGATAAATACATGATAGCTAGATAGCTAGATAGATGATAGCTAGATAGATAGATAGATAGATAGATAGATAGATAGATAGATAGATAGATAGATAGATAGATAGATAGATAGACGGACGGACGGACGGACGGACGGACGGACGGACGGACAGACAGACAGACAGACAGAGAGAGATGGATAGACAGATAGACAGATAGATAGATAGATTTGGATGGATAGATAGATAGAGATGGATAGACAGACAGACAGATAGATAGATTTGGATGGATAGATAGATTAGATAAAGATAGATAGACAGACAGACAGGCAGGCAGACAGACAGACAGATAGATAGATATGGATGGATAGATAGATTAGATAAAGATAGACAGACAGACAGATAGACAGACAGATAGATATGGATGGATAACTAGATTAGATAAAGATAGATAGACAGACAGACAGACAGACAGACAGATAATAGATAGACAGATAGACGGACAGGCTAGGCTCTCCAACATTATCTACTAGCAAGTTGATCATACAAGCCATATGTTTTTAGCCTGAAGGCTGCATGGGAGATATCTACCCCTATTTTAAGAAAAGAGACTCCAATTATGCATCCATGCATGCATGTATGTGCACAGGAACATTGGAAAACTAACACATCCATATGCAAAATGTGCAACTTCATTAAAAGGAAAGTGAGTGCTGGCGTTGCAGGATGAATCACCCTGTCTTACCCAACCATAACAATGTCGCAGGACAAGAAGAAGAATGATGCATGATATGCAAATTTGAGTAGGTTAAGGCTGAAAGCATTAGGATGTCTCAAACAGTGGCAACAATTAATTGCTCGCTTGCTTGTGTGTGGTTGTGTCTGCTCTGTATGTGTTTGTGTGTGGAATTAGAAGAGATCCCTTATTTCACCTCTAGCTGCCTTCATCAGAATCCTTTCTTATTCAATTGGCCAAAGCTGTTCAGATCACTGTTACTCATCCAAATTGTTGCAGATTATAAATCAGATGACACTGTTTCATTCTGGAAATGAACAAATAATCTTAATTTAAATTGCAGGGCTGCTTTTCAATCAGCTGCTCTAGACAAATGGGGAATTTTTCAAAAAAAGAATTAATCATTCACTTGATTTGCATTGCTTGTTCACTCTGGGCCACTTGGATTATCAAGAGCCCTTCTAATTTTGTTCTTATTATTTCCCTTGTAGCAGATTGTTATGTGCCAAATGGAGATTTTTGCCTAATATGAACTGTCCTTAGAACTACCATTTCTAGCTATAGTCAAGATGAAATTACATTTTGATACATGTAGATTTTGAAGGAAATGAAGAAACGCTTTACTTTGGGTGGGAAAAATCTATTTTTTAATTACAGAAAATAAGGAAAAATAAAATTACATTATGTTTTTCCTCTGCAGTCCTCTAGGACAGAAAGAAACATCTTAGATGCTGAATTTTTAAAGCACAATGAGAAACATAATATGTAGTACCGATAGCTTTGCATTTTTAGACCAGAGAACACAAAACAAGACGAGAATGAAATCTTAAAAAGTTTAATCCAGTTCAGAGTGTGTGGCATCTAAAAAGGAACCATCAGATGGGAAATATACAAAAATATTCTATATTTTGCAGAGATTATCCACCCTTGTTCAGCAACTCAGATTTTTGTTTTTTGTAAGGAATGAAAAAAATGAAACGAGACAATTCAAAGGACAAGCAGAAATGGAAGAAGGCATTACCACATTGAATCATAAACTGACTGGAAATTTATTTCAGATGTTAGAATCTGAAGCTCTAGAAGTAGAAGTGTAGTTTTTGAACATGTCTCCAAAGTGCCAGAAGGCGGACAAGAAAAAAATGGATGGAAACTAAGCAAGGAAAGAAGCAACCTAGAGCTAAGGAGAAATTTCCTAAGAGTGAGAACAATTAATTAGTAGAACGGCTGCCTTCAGAAGTCATATGTGCTCCATCATTGGAGACTTTTAAGAAGAGACTGGACAGCTACAATACTTGTCTGGAATGGTATAAGATCTTCTGCTTCAGCAAAGGATTGGATTAGAAGACATCTAGTTCCCTTCCAATTCTGTTATTCTGTTTATGGACATCAATGGAACCTGAGCAGGGTATTAGAATCTATATTTGAAGTTCAGTGGAGTGGCAGATCTCAACACAAAGGTCACATTACTAAAACAGTTTTTTGCTTTCAAAAAACAAAACAGCACTTTTCTCTTTACTGAACTTTTCTCATAATTCAATTGTGGAGACATTTTCATATGGTTTAATGATGTATTTCATCTTCATGTGAATATCTAGTTTAGATTCTTATTTTTCCCCCAAAACTCTCATAGTAGCATATCAACTAATACACCTATTCTTTTTGATGAGCGGTTGCTTGCGAGATAAGGATCACGTGGGTGAACAGAGTGAAGCAAAATGCAGAGAAGATGCACCAAGGCTGGCAAACAGAGATGCCACACTCACCATCCATGGACATTAAGTAAGGTTCCATTTTCTCCTTTTCCTGAACCATGTTTTTTTTTGAGTAAACAATTAAACACCTTTGTTACAACTCATGTATCAGCACTTATTTGTGAGCAGCAACATCTTTAGCTTCTAAAATGTGTTTCTCGAAACTGATAACCCAGGACAGATTGATGGATTGATTCCTCAGCAGTTTGGAGACAAAAAATCAACTTTGCCACATCTTCCTACTACATTTTAACATTTATGAACTGTTTGACTTGATCAACTTCTCTGGCTCCATTTATTATGACCAAAATTGCAATGGTTATCTATTATTTACACGAGCGATAGTTCTTTCCAAGATTAGACAAAATTAGTTTATAAGACAATGGCATACTAAAGCTTACACAATCCATTCTGAAAATTCAATCATAGCGATGTTTTGCTACAGTGAGTTTCGATAATTTTACAAGAAAGCAAATTACAGAATTTCACTGCTAATTTTGCTTCTCGGATGATTGTTAAGTAACCATTAGAAATAAGGGGCTTTCTTGATTTTAAAATGTAATTGGATAAAAGATGATATACTTTCATTGGCTTTCAAACTTAAAAATAACAGAAGTCTGCAGATACTGCAAATTAGTATTTTATAGCCACATTCCTCATATATGTATATATCAGAGATAATAAACAAATACTAGTACAGCGAGAGGAAAAAAAATCTATTGCAAAGGAACAAAAGTGTCCTGAAGTGGATTACAGTGACAAGGTCTATAAAAGCTCAATAGGCAACTTTAGAAAACATTGGTATTAGAATTGCAAATTGTATTTGGGAACAATGAGCTTGCTATTCATCACTGGTAGGGTTACTCAGGGAAATGACAGGGACAAGAGACAAACACTCATCATAAACAGGAGAGGTAGCTTTCACAAATCTTTTAGGATTACCTCCATTTGGCTCTGTGGGTGTTTTGTTTTTTGTTTTTATTTATTTATTTTTTTGCATATGAGAATTTGCTTCAGGTTGACCGGTTGAATGAAACTATGGGCCTGCCATCTAGTTCTTGAACAGGTGGAATACTTTCATCTAGTATGGGATGTAATAATAATAATAATAATAATAATAATAATAATAATAATAATAATAATAATAATAATAATAATA
>NW_015387295.1:212807-216567 GCF_001527695.2 Protobothrops mucrosquamatus | reverse complement strand
ATAATAATAATAATAATAATAATAATAATAATAATAATAATAATAATAATAATAATAATAATAATAATAATGTTGGAAGGGACTTTGGACGTCATCTAGTCCAACTCCCTGCTCAGGCAGGAAACCCTATACCATTTCGGACAAATGGCTGTCCAGTCTCTTCTTAAAAACTTCCTGTGTTGGAGCATTCACCGCTTCTGGAGGCAGGTTGTTCCACTGGTTAATTGTTCTAACTGTCAGGAAGTTTCTCCTTAGTTCTAATGCAGTTTTATGGGTGGAAGCTGGAAGCACGAATATCATCACTGATATCAATGCATTAATGATTCAGCAGAAGAATTAAAAATAATTTCTTGAAGAAATATAGTGTGCCAAGCACAGAGTAAAATATTTATTATATTTTATAATAGTTTTATAGTATAATAGTTCATATCTTATTGTGTTTACTAAAAATTTTATGGAGTAGATTATATGTCAACACACACAAAGAAAACACTATACTTAGGTAACATTTTAAACATTTGAGGACATGGACATATTCCATAAATACTGAAACTCTAGCAAATGTCTAGGTTTCCTCAAAATCTTTGCTTTTTTTTTGTAACATAGCTTCTCCAGCAATTTTATTTTTTTGTCCTTATATTTATATACCTAAACATCCATATCTTTCTTTTCATCTCAGTGTTACCAAGTGCACACATTTTATCAGAGTATATCACATTGTTTTGATTCAGAAGAATATTGAGAAAAGCTAGAATTGCATGATTGTTTTTAAACTATTACTATTTCATGATAGGAAAAATGATGGATCTCTACTGGGTGCTCAAATCCTCTGGAAACCCTTTTTGATTGCTGAGATTTAAGGATGTGTTCACACTCAGATGTCTATTCTATGGGACTACCATGTTGAAACCTATCTTATATAGACCAAAATTCTGTTTAACTGCTGTCTGATCATATTCCTCTGTTCCATGCAAGGCATTTTGGTTTAGTCACCTGCTTTGTTTTCAAGTAAGCATTTAATGTATTCTAATGCCTGCAGTTCATGCAATTTGTAATGCCATGATCTCTGTAATCCCTGTAATTAGAATTGTATAATTACATATCTGATTGCTTCCATCCTGGAGTCCCAACAGCTGTGATTCCATAGACCTCCACAGTTTTTTGAGGATTTTCCCCCCTCAAGCCCTTCCCACCCAGCTGAGTTTTGCAGGAGGAATACTGCTTTCTCCAAACACCGATTTGTTTAACCAACATTGGTATAAATGGCTCTATAATTAAAGCATTTTGGTTAATGTGAAGAGTGGAATAGCCATAACAAAGGCAACAGGAATTAAGCAGTCAAGAACAAACACAGAGTCTTCTCACCCATAAGCCACAATTACCATAGGCTAAACAGCAGTTGAGATTTGGGCCTGTTTAACATAAGCTTTTCCTATCCCAATAAATCAATGCCTTCCAATGATACCATTCTGCTGTAATTCTCCCATGAAGTGGAACAATCAGCAAAGACTTTAAGAGCTAATAATTGTAATTGTTTGGTTATAGACACAACTCTGAATTTATAATACAATAGACATTCTATGCCATAGCATAGTTTGCAAATTTAAGGAAGCTCTATTAGGAATTGGTCACCGTGTTCCTCATAAAAGCTTCATAGGGTAACCAGTTGTCAGATAAACACATAGCGGTACCATTAGAAGGTCTAGCAAAATGTTAAAATAATACAAAATTAATGGGTAGGTATTAATTGGAAGGCACATTTTATCATTTTAATATAGATACATGTAAGATTTGATAAAAAGCTGAATCAGAAAAGATCTCAGATTTACTTAGTATGCTTATTAGTTAATGGAGAGTTTAACTTATTTACAGTTTGAATGTTGAAGCTTTCAACATACAATAATTTTATTTCTTGATGCAAGAAATAAAAAATATTCCAAAGAATGGATAATTGTATATGGAGAATAGATAATAATTGTTTCCCCCCCCCCCTCTCTTTCTCCTTAGTGGTTTCAATATCATGGAGGCAAATTATGTAGTCACAACAGAGTCACAGAGAGCAAATCCCTTCATTAGAGCTTCTACTATAAGCTATAAAAATATGAGCTAGACTTCAAATGCCTAGTTGTCAACTGCTAACAAATCAATAAAATGTAAATGACTTCACTTTGTTAAATTTATACCTTGCTTTTCTGGTAAATGATATTAAGGCAACAAACAAAAATACTAGTAAGGATAAAACAGTTAATAAATTCATTTCCCTTGGAACTACTAGTCCTTCAGGCACTGTAAGTTTTAAACATTTAATATTTTTAACAGTTTGGATTTTAGGGAAGTTTTTAAAATGCATTTAGAACAGAATTAACAGAGTTGGAAGAGACCTTGGAGGTTTTCTAGTCCAATCTCCTGCTCAAGTAGAAATAACATTTCAGACAAAAAGGACCTCCAAGATCCCGTCCAACTGAGGTATTCTGTAAAATGCATTTACATTGAGCCAATTATTCAAGTGGCTTACACACACCAAACAAACAAACTAAACCAACCCCACCCATAATCATAAATAACTAAAATTCACAGATTTTGATTCTTTAAATCAAAAGAAGTGACTTAATTAATACTGGTGTCATCTCTTAGTGACCACATAGATTTTCTCCAGAACATTTTGCCCCTCTCTCCCAAATCCTTCAGATTTTCCAATGTTACCCCCAATTGCTGTTGCAACTTAATCTACCAACTTTGCTGAAGACTGTCCTCTCTTTGTCCTCCTTTCAAATGTCAAAAGCATACATTCAAAAAGCATTTTTGTCTTGCAGGCTACTGAGTGGAGCATGAGATCAGCTTTGATACTCATTTAACTTTACCATTACATCCAAAGAATATTAAAGTCCTTTATCATTTACAGTAGTCAATGTTTTCCCATGTTTTTATTAGAATAAGAATAGAATAGAATAGAATAGAATAGAATAGAATAGAATAGAATAGAGTAGAGTAGAGTAGAGTAGAGCAGAGCAGAGCAGAGCAGAACAGAACAGAACAGAATAGAATACTTTATTGGCCAAATGTGATTGGACACACAAGGAATTCGTCTCCAGTGCATAAACTCACAGTGTAGATATAAACAGGAAGTAATAGATCATTCGTCATAACTATAGTTATAATCATTAAACATAAGTTACAAACAACAACTGATAAATCATAAGAAACCAATGGGAGAAGATAGTAGGAAAGATGGGAAGATGAGAAAAGATGAGAAAAGATAAGAAGTGAGACAGTGCTGTGCTTTGATGCAGACATTTGGAAACCAGAGAATAACTCTGACTTTCTTAAGAAAGCAAAACCCTTTCATTGACCCTTGCCAAATACCCATTTTTAATTCACTTTCTCTTCAGCTTGATTTTTTTTTTGCGAAGCTATTGTATTGACTTGTTCCTTATATTTGCTGCTTTAGATGTTATCATTAATGAGAAACAAAGTTAAAAGCTTTGGAACCGAGAAATTAACCTTTTTAAAAAAAAGTTTCTATAATACTTTTTCTTCTAGGCATCCAGTGCCAGAAACTTAAAATTGAAAGGACTTATTGTGAAATAAGTAGGGTTTTATTGATTCTCCCTTCACTGTGAGAGGCTGCATTTGTAATCAGGATTTCAGGAGCTTCGTAATGAAATGGCTTTGAATGTGTCTATAATTCTCCTAAAGACATAAGAACTGTGCTTAGTTTTTCAATTGTCAATATGATACAGGTTAGCCAATCCTTAACTTT
>NW_015387295.1:209262-211509 GCF_001527695.2 Protobothrops mucrosquamatus | reverse complement strand
GCTCCTTTAAACTCTGTTTCATTAACTTCACCCAACCTCATTAATCAAAGATAGAATAAAATGAGCCCCAGGGAATGCAAAGTTTGCCCCTCTGGCTTCAAGCTCCTTTAATTACATTCTCAGTGGGAAGGGTTTCTTCCACACACACAGTCTCCTGTCTTATGGGGATTGAGAGCAGTGGACACAGGCTCAGGTCACGACCTGGCCAGAGTAAAATAGACATCGTGACCTCATTTTTTTTCTGCTCTTTTGACAAGTACTTATGCTTTCTTGTAACTCTGAAGGACCCAGGCAGGCCGGGAGATGAGTCAATTATTTCATCTTTACTTACCAAAAATTACATTTGTAAATCTGACTTAAATACAAAGATAAAGAAAAACCCAAAGCAATTAGGCCCATATCACTATTGTGCCAGCTGGGAATGGTTAAGTTTGTACTCTTAGGTATCTTATTATGTACCAATCAAATTTTCTCTGAATTACTCAAGGGTAAATGATGAAGAAATGTGTTTATGTATTTGAGGTAAGTACACCTGGTAACAGGTAAAAGCAACATCGACAAAAAGAATGCACACTTCAAAATTCACCAAAGTTTCGTTCGGAACGAATGCTAACATTTTAAAACCATAATTACGTATTGTCCCCAAGTGGAGATCATGTTAAAGGTTTTTCTCATTTTCTGAAACGATGCTAGTTACATTTTCTAAGAAAAATTCTTACACAACATAGATTTCAGCTAGCAACAATATGGCAGAAACATTAGAAAACATGCATGAGTTGGGATAGTAGTTTGCAATAATTAGACCATGGGTGGAGAAATACAAATCATAGAAACCTCTTTGCTGCATTTTACTTACATGAATCTTCTTCCAGGAAAGGTAACAGGAGAAATTAGTATGACTTATTTGCAGAAGCTCTTATCTGCAAATTAAAAAAAAAAGTGTTTATCGCTAACATCACAAATGTTTTTTTCTCCAAATAAAAGAGGGTGGGGTGCTTGTGATGATGTCTATATTTACAAACACCCATAGAGAATGATTTAAGAATAAAGGTAAACATGCAGGAGATGGATATATTCTTATGGGAACAAGATAACGCTGCACATCCTGTTTGCATCATTGTATCATGTTAACCTAATACCCTGTTTCTCCACAAATCATCTATCAAGTTAATAGGCCATGGATTTCCAGATGCTTTCCATTTCTCCTATTTGTAAACATTTTATATTAAGCTTCAGTAGATTTCTGCCCCAGGTGATGGGTGATGATACAGCGTAGGATGAAGGACCTGTTCAGTGACAGGCAGTTCCAAATACAAGGACAGTTGAGACAGCATGAACAGCAAGTCAAAAGAAGGCACCAAGGAAGGAAGACGTTTAGACAAATTGCTCAAAGTTTGGATTTAGTTCTGAGGACCAGATCTCTTGATGGGCTGAACTGACCTGCCAGATCAATGTTAGATGCTAGAGTGTTATATGTTAGAACAGTGGTGGCGAACCTATGGAACGCATGCCAGAGCCCTCTCTGTGGGCACATGGGCCATCACTCCAGCCCCGCCTCCCCTGTGGCCCCCTCCTTACCAGCAGCCCCCCTAGAGGAGAGTCGCCCCAGGCGTGGCCCGCACAGAGCAGCGCAGCCAAGAACATGGCAGCCAGGCAGCAGGGACAAGACTCCGCCCTTGCGCCCCGTCACTCACAGATTATGCTGCGGGGCAGGGCGCAGGTGGAGGGCGTGGCCGCCATGGCGCTGCTGGGCTGCCTGGGCGATCTCCTGCGGTGGGCCGTGGAGGCGGTGGGTGGCCCTGTGGGTGGGTGAGGGTGGGACAGAGCTGGGGCGGGGCGGGGTCAGGCGGTTTTTGGGCACTCAGTCTCTAAAAGGTTTGCAATCACTGTGTTAGAATGTTAGAGGATCTGGTTTAAAACAATTACCTTCCTGATTCATTGTATGGAAACTCAACTGATCCATAAGTTCTAAGCAAGAGGATGTGTAACTCTTGACCTGGAATGAAGCAAATGGTCCTCTCAGTTTCATGGATAGACAACAAACTTGAAACAGGGAATTTGAAATCAGAAAGGAAGAACTGATGGGGCTGATCAAATTAGCAAATTACCATCTGGTTGCTTTACCTAATAATAGAAATATGTAATCAGGTCAAAGTGCACCTTGTTTAAATCTGAATATCTAACAAAGCAGGTTTAGATCAGATCAATAGTATTAACATTTCTCCCAGACCTTTTATTTAATAAAAA
>NW_015387295.1:197350-208473 GCF_001527695.2 Protobothrops mucrosquamatus | reverse complement strand
TCCGTTGGGGCAGACTGGCCTAAGGTGTTACTGAGGCCTCTGGGAGAAGGCTCAGCTGGGGCTGCAGTTGGTAAAAAGCCCGACCGAGTCGGGGCAGCGAGATCTGGAATGTGTGGCGGCCGAGGAGGACAACAGAGACCGATAAATTTGAAACAGATGCTCTTCTGATGAGCTGTCTGCCAACAACATGGCTGCTAAGAGACTCCTAGCCCCCGTTTGGAGAATGTCTTGAAGGGTGTCTCCAAGTTTGATATCAGTTTACTCAGTGGGTGGGATTCAAATATGTCAACAACCGGTTCTCTGTGTGGATGCCGCTTCCGGAAGTCCATTCTGGGCCTGGGCAACAAAAAATTAGCTACCGGTTCTGCTGAAGTGGTGTGAACCGGCTGAATCCCACCACTGAGTTTACTCAGTGAATTTTGCCCCATTTTATGACCTTTCTTGACTTTTTCAGGCTGAACGGCAAAGGATTATTCAATTATACGTGCTGTCGGTTTCAACTGATGGCAATTGTATCTTTTCACAACAGACTCTATGTCAGTGATGGCGAACCTTTTAGAGACCGAGTGCCCAAAAACTGGCCCCGCCCCCACTCCATTCCCTGCCCTGCCCCCACTCCGCCTCCCCATCCTCCGCCCCGCCTGTCCGCAGGGCCACTCACCGCCTCCAGGGCCCGCTGCAGATCGCCCAGGCAACCTAGCAGCATTATGGCGGTCACACCCTCTGCCCGCGCCCTACAGCATCGACTGTGCACGATGTGGTGTTAGGGCAGAGTCTTGTCTATGCTGCCTGGCTGCCATGGCCTTGGCTGCGCTGCTCCGTGTGGGCCATGCTCAGGGGCGACTGTCCTTCAGGGGGGCTGCTGGAGAGGAGGGGGTCATGGAGGGAGGAAAGACTGGGACAACGGCACGTGTGCCCACAGAGAGGGCTCCGAGTACCGCCTCTGGAACACGTGCCATAGGTTCGCCACCACTGCTCTATGTGATTTTATGACGTCTTTCCTCATGCTTACTTTTTTCTTCATTTTATTTTTCCACTTCTAATGCAATGCTCCTTCAAATGGTCCTACTTAATATTATGGAACGTTTAGCAATCGGTCCATTTCTGATGTATCCGGGCAGGGTGGTTTTCTTCCAGCCAATCAACCTTTATACTTTTTTCTGCTCTCCTGAATATAAAGGGAAAGCTGAGGCTTTGTCCAAGGCTCCCTCTTTTTTTTGAACAGAGACCCGTTTTGTCGAAGTACTCTAATAAATTGTATAAATAATCTTCCAAGTCAGTGGCTTATTGGAGAGAGAGGCAGAATCTCGAGCCAATTTGGCTATTGGCATGAAAATCATAGAAAAACCAATAGGATGATGAGAGTGAAATAAATAGAGCAAAATGCAGAGCTTTCAAGCAAGTGTCCCAGTGCTGTATTATACAGGTAGTCTTCAACTTACGACTACAATTGAGCCCAAAATGTCTGTTCTTAAGTGAGACATTTGTTAAGTGAGTTCTGCCCCATTTTTTTGTCCTTTCTTACCACAGCTGTTAAGTTGATAAGTTAGTAACACGGTTGTTAAGTGAATCTGCCTTCCCCATTGATTTTGCTTGTCCAAAGGTTGCAAAAGGGGATCACGTGACCTTAGGACACAGCAACGGTCATAAGTGTGAACCACTTGCCAAGCTTCTGAATTTTGATCACGTGACCATGGGGATGCTGCAAAGGTCGTAAGTGTAAAAAATGGCCGTGTCACTTTTTTCAGTGCCGCTGTAACTTTGAATGGTCACTAAATGAATGGTATGCCGACGACTACCTGTATATACCAGGGATGGGCAAACTACGGTCCCTTTATGGCCTGTGGACTTCAACTCCCAGAATTCCTGAGATAGCCATGCTGGTTCCGGAATTCTGGGAGCTGAAGTCCACTGGACATAAAGGGGCCATAGTTGCCCACCCGATACAGACTAGGACAGGGATGGCAAACCTTTTAGGCTCAAAAAATCGGAAAATATCTAACTTTAGTCTGCTGCTGCTCTTTCTCTCTTTTTCTCTCTCATCGAACAAAAAATAGACAATTCTTTATCTCTCCCCCCCCCCGCCAGTCTAGTGAACAGTGGCAGTTGGGGGCAATGCCGAGGCTTGGCCTGAAATAGAGGTCCAGGCCTCAACTTCAGCCTAGGCCACTGCTGCCCCTGAAGAAGGCCACCTCCCGCCATTTCCCAAGGAATGCAAGCTTTGGGGAATGAGACAATTGTCCCCGTGGTTCAGGGTTCCCCAGGATGTATTGCACGCCACTTACCTTCAGGTGGTGTTGTCTTTCTGTTGACAGGCCCCATGGCCTACCTGAGGCTGTTCTGGATCGCATGAGGCCTTTGTTCTTGAAACGGCTTCAGAGAATGCTCTTCCACAGCCTCCGTAGCCTCCAAAAACTGAGGAAAATCCTGTTCTTCACATGATTTTCTGTCAGATACAAAGAATCAGGGCCATGTGTTCAGTTGCAGTTCAGAAGATTTATTATTCAAGCCTATACACCAGATTCTAATCAATTAAAGTTCCATATTAAATTGGCGCCAGATAAAGGGCAATGGACTCCGAGAGGGGTTGAACTTAGACCATTTGTGAGAATGAAACGACCCTAGGCTGATGACTCATTTAACTCTGTCCTCCAGCTCTGTCTGCTTTTTTCCCCACAGTGTCGGAGGTTTCTGAGGTCACACGGGAGCATGGCCCTCTTGAGCAACTTCTGAAGGCTGCGCATGTGCTCATCCTATTTTTATGAAGCTCCGCAGACTCAAAAAAATCACACAAAAATGGGACATCCGTTCAAGAATAGTTGTTGTTGGGTGCTGGTGAATGCATATCACTCAAAACCTTGTGACATGTCACCTTTGATATTCATGTCATAGGTTTGCCGTCACTGGACTAGAGCATTATGGTCTGTCTACGGTGTATTACTTCCTCTTCACTCTTCAAAACCAAGTTGGTTAGGTTCACATGTCAGACAAGGCCATATTCCATAGCTCACCAGCCCCAATAGTTTAATACACTCAGATCAAACAAACTGTATTATAGGAAGTGAACCAGGGTATTGTGAATGGAAGCTTTAACTATCAGTCAGAAAACTCTGCAATCCTTTTGACCCCTTTCAGGGAAAGCTGAACTAAATTAATGTTTACATGTGTAATGTTATATTACACATCCATTGTAAGTTACTGTTAGTATTGCGTTGTATCTGCTTTTATATGCTGCTAGAATAGCCTTGATCAAAGCAGTCAAGTAAAATAAATAAATGACCTTTTGCACACATTCATTATTTCTGTTTTTTGTACAGATAGCCCTCAACTTACGACCACAACGGACCCCAAGATTTCTGTTGCTAAGTGAGACATTTGTTAAGTGAGTTTTGCCCTATTTTATGACCTGTCTTGCTACAGTTAAGTGAATCACTGCAGTTGAAAAGGTAGTAACACACTTCTTAAGTGAATCTGACTTCCCTATTGACTTTGCTTGTTAGAAGGTCACAAAAAGGGATCATATGAACTCGGGACATTGCAACCATCATAAATATGAGCCAGTTGCCAAGCGTCTGAATTGAGATGATATGATTATGGCGATGCTGCAAAGTTCGTAACTGTAAAAAATGGTCATAAGTCACTTTTTTCAGTGCCGTTGTAACTTTGAACGGTCACTAAATGAACTGTTGTAAGTCGAGGACTACCTGTATTTTCAGATCACTCCCTAATCTTTTTGAGAGGCCAGATTCTATTGCAATCTGGACTTCTCCCAAATCTTTTACAGTCTCCTCACTTATTTATGCATGGCATTGAGTCCAAACCGCTGTTCTAGACAGAAAGAAATTGGAATCTTGCCCTGTTTTCATATGGCATTCCATTTCAACACCGAGAACGCTTTCTTTGTGGAGAAAAAAAAATAACGCTAAAGAAATTTACAAAGCAGACCTGGGAGCTCATAATTTAATCTGAAGTCAGGGCACCTTGTAAATGCAGCACACATTAAACATATATTATATGCACCATGTCCTGCAGTTCCTGTGGCAAGACTTCAAAATACTGCAAGGCTGAGCTCTGGGACTACCCGGTAACTTATCATTTCAATAGAATCATTCAAAGCACTGCAGTGCAGAGGTGTAATCCCTTACCTATATGCCCCAAGCGAAGAAAAACAATTATAATTGTGAGTTGGTTGTAGGATATAAAAATGGGAAGGAAGGAAGGAAGGAAGGAAGGAAGGAAAGAAAAAAAGAAAAAAAGAAAGAAAGAAAGAAAGAAAGAAAGAAAGAAAGAAAGAAAGAAAGAAAGAAAGACAGACAGACAGACAGACAGACCATCCAGGACTTGACTGCAGAGGTGAAATATTCTGCATACTGCATTGAGAACTGCAGTGCTTGGGGATGGGAGAATCAACTTAAACAGATACAGTATCCCTGTACAGATGATTAGCATGGGTTTTTATAAAAAAATCTAGCCCTCACCCTTCTTGTAGAACAATTATATACCAAATTAAATCAAAATTTGTGATCTCATCCAGAGTAAAAACCATTCTTTTACAGATTTTTTTTTAAGCGTTCCATTAATAGCATCCAATTCAACAGAAATCTGGAGAGCTTCCCATCCCATGGATAATCAATTCTGATGCAGTGTGAAAACAATAGAAAGGAAGGCAAGGATTACATCACAGAGGGAGCTTGTAAACATAAATGGAGGGCGAATCAAAGGAAGACAGAGTCTTAACAGAAAGCATTTTTGTTAAAATGTTCTGATATTTTAATGAAGTCAACTCTGAAGGAGGATTATACTACGCCAAAGGTCCAGTGCCAGCATGTTAGAAAGCTGTTCCTTTTATGGAGAATAAGAGCTCCCTTCAGTGTTCAGATACGGGATGACACATTTAAGCAAAGCTACGTGCACAAGATTAGAAAGTGCTGTGTCCTTTACTGTACCTCGTGTAAGCATAAAGAGGGAGAAATGCTAGCAAAATTGTATGAAAACACACATGCTCGCTTTTCCTAAAGCTAAATGGGTTCTTTCATAGCATTATCAGGTACACAATTTAATATACAAAATGTAATACAGGCAAGTCCTCAACTTAACAACCTTTTGTTTAGCAATCATTTGAAATTACAACGGCACTGGAAAAAGTGATTTATGACCGATCCTCGTATTTATGACTGTTGCAGCATTCCCGCAGTCCTGTGATCAAATTTGGGTGCTTGGCAACTGGCATGTATTTATGATGGTTGCAACATCCTGGGGTCATGTCATCACCATTTAAGACCTTCCCAGCCAGCTGCTGATAAATTGCTTACCAACTGCATGATTCACTTAACAACTATAGTGATTTGCTTAACAACCGTGGCAAGGAAAAGGTTGTAAAATCAGGCATTACTCATTTAACAACCACGTTGCTTAGCAACAGAAATTCTGCTTCCAGTTGTGGCTGTAAACCAAGGGTTACTTCTGTGTGTGTATGTATGTATGTATGTATAGTCACCTCACTAGTTAAATAATTGAGAAAATTTAGACTGCTAACTAAACAAACGCAAATTGTATCATATTGGAGATGCATACCTCCAACATATGTACAGAGTTTCAATCACAACTCCTAGAGAATATTTACAAAGTGGAATTTTTAAGTCGGTGTAATTAGAAAATGTGTAAGATCGGACAGATGGTTTGAGATAGCAGCTGCAAAAAAATTGAAAAGCCACAGGAAAACACAACAAAACACACTCTTGCGGAAAAGCAAATCTCAGACTTGCAATCTGAGCTAATCATCACTGAGAAAACCTTGGCTAGTAATTTTCTATGGAGATTCTCAGTCATCCAAGTCATGGTTGTCTCAAAGGTGTTTTTTTCTTGTTTTTCTTTCTCATCTAAGAAGCTTCAGTCCAGTTGCCTCTTGAAAAAGCACCTTTTGGACTTGGCTAGTAACGTACAGTTCAAGTTCAGTAGGAAGTGAGGTAGGAATTCTAACAATGGAAAGAAAAGGGGGAAACATAATCCCATAAAAAGTGGGATATCTGAAATATCTATGGATATAGGTCACACTGATGATATTTGAAAGAAGTCAAACAGAACTAGAGGAAAACAAGGGATGCCAGCATTTTCAGGAAAAGTTTGAGATTTCCAGAATTTTGTTTTTCTTTTTAAAAAAGCTACACAACTCAGTGGGAAGAAAACATCTCTTCCTCTTCCTCTTCAAAGCATTGGAAATGATGGAACATGGCTTTCAGTTAAAACATAAACAGTTGAAAATACTCTAGGTGAACGATAAATGAATCAACTTGTTTCAACTCCAAATAATGTGTAGGGTAGCAACATTAACACACAATGAGATTAATAGAAAAAGAAGAAAAAAGTTTTTTTTCTGTGAACTGGATTCCTTGGAGAATGTTGAAAAGGGATTCGTTGCAGTCACTTTCCTGTTGGATGATCATTTTGGGAATTGAAATCTTAATATTGATGTCCTGAACACATCCTACCATTTCCAAACTTGGGCTCAAATGAATATGACTCTAGATCAGCTGCAGTGTGTTAAAGACGCAGATATTTATTTAGTAAATTTATACAGCCACTCATCTCATGTACATGACTCTGGGAAGCGCAGAAACTTAATAAAGAACAACAATTAATCACAAAACATAATTAAAAGCATTAAAAGCAGCAAAACCATTAAAATTAGAAAACAACAGTTTACTGCAGAAGGTCTGTTTCTCTAACACAGGGGTGTCAAACTGCCAGATGTGTCATGCCGAAACCGTGCCCACCCCAGCTCCGGCAATGGGGAAAAAGTCACGATACATCACGACACGACACGTGACATTGCGAGTTTAACACCCCTGCTCTAACAATACAAAAACAATGGTTCTTCTTCCTCAAGGAAAAAAACAGTCCAGTTGTCTTTTGGAAAAACATCTTTGAGAAAACAACCGGTATGACCTGGATGACTGAGAATTTCCACAGAAATCTAACAATATAACCATCTTACAGACGCCATAACCACATTATTGGATGCCCAGTCCTCATGGCCAGGTCAACAAGGTGAAAGCCAATCTGACCTCAGGGGGGATGATATTGCAGAGGGCAGGTGCCACAACAGAAAAGTCTCTCCTACTGTGTCCTATCACACAGCCTTGAGTTATTTATAATAAAGGTGAGATATAAATGAATACATACATACATGAGACATCTATACATACATAAAACAATACTCCTTTGTAGAGGGGACCTTCCCTGCTAGAACAGGTAGATGTAGGGAGAGGAGTTCCCACAAATACAAGTAGTCCTTGATTTACAACAGTTTAGTGACTGTTCAGTTACCATGGCATTGAAAAAAGTGACTTATGACCGGTTTTCAGTTACGACCTTTACAGCATCCCCCTGGTCACGTGATCAAAATTCAGACGCTTGGCAACTGGTTCATATTTATGACGGTCGCAGTGTCCCGGGTTCACGTGATCCCCTTTTGTGACCTTCTGACAAATGGGGAAGCTAGGATTCACTTCACAACTAGTTTACTAACTTATCAACTGCAGTGATTCACTTAACAACTGAGGCAAGGTCAGTCATAAAATGGGGGAACGTTCACTTAACAAGTGTTTCACTTAACAACATAAATTTTGGGCTCAGTTACGGTCCTAAAAGTCGAAGATTATCTGCAGCCTGGCCCCATAACGCTTTAATAGGTCATTACCAGCCCCTGACCTGCACTGGGAAGCAGATTGGAAACCAACACAATTTGTGGGGCAGAGATGTAACATGCGCAGATCGACGCGCGCACATCGCTGGCCACCCCACTGCATTTTGCACCAGCTGGATGCTCTTTCAGGGCGGCGTGGTTTCCAGCCCCTATTAAGTCGTATAAACCCACGTGCATGCGGCAGGGCATACAGGTAGTCCTCGACTTATGACCAAGGTTTGCACAGACATCGCTAAAAAAAAAAAATCAATAGGGCGAAGAGATTCCTGAAGAAGCGAATCGGTCCCATTTCATTCCATTTACACACTATGCATCTAAGCTCCTCCCAGCTCGCCACGTGCGGCCACGCCCACCACCACCACCCCCCCGCGCGCCAGCGAGCGCCTTTTCTTTCTCTTTTGCATTCCCCGCGCTTGGCTCTCCTGTTGCCGCCGCCTGGCGGAAGCCCCGCCCCCTGGATTCTCTCCGTCACTTCCGCCCGCTGAGCCCCGCAGTCCCAATATGGCGGCGCCCTGTGGCTCCTCACAGCTCTCCGCCGCCGAGTCGCCGCTCAAGATCCCCAAGATGGAGGTGCTGTCTCCCGGCTCGCCCGGAGCGCTGAGCGACGGCAACCCCAGCCTCTCCGACCCTTCCACGCCCAGCGGCGCCTCCCCGTTAGGCCCCACCGGAGCGGGGTCAGTGACGGCGGCGGCGGCGGCTACCTCAGCGGGGGCCAGTTCGGGGGGAGGCGGCGGCGGCGGCATCGGGGCCTCTCCTTCCGTCTCCTTCTCTCCGGGCAGCAGCGCCGCGGCGGCGGCGGCGGCGGCTTGCCGAGGCATGTCGTGGACGCCGGCCGAGACCAACGCGCTGATCGCCGTGTGGGGCAACGAGCGGCTGGTGGAGGCGCGGTACCAGCAGTTGGAGGGCGCCGGCACCGTCTTCGGCAGCAAGGCGCCCGGGCCCGCCATGTACGAGCGCGTCTCCCGAGCCCTGGCCGAGTTGGGCTACGAACGGACCCCGTCGCAGTGCCGGGAGCGCATCAAGGTAGGCAGCGCCGCCGCCGAGCCCGGGGATGCTGAGGACGCGGCGCTCTCCAGGGAAACCAAGCCCCCCCCCCACCCATCCCTGCCTCCCTGCCTCCCTCCCTGCTGGCGGCTGGGGCTTCTCCGAGGATGCGAGGGGCGGACGGGACAGCCAGGGTAGCCCTTGAACCTCGTCCCTTGCCTTCCCTGGCGAAGGGCTGCCGTCCCTGGCCAAGGGCTGCCGTCCACGCCTCGATGTTGCCCTGTTAGCTTCACAGCAACCACAGGGGCCCCTCTTCTCTTCCCCTTCCCCCCCCCCCCCCCGGCTTGGATCCTGCTTATATTTAAGAATTTGTGAAGGAGCGAGGTGGTCATTTAAGATTGGGAGCGGCGACTCCTGCCTGCCTGTTGAAAAGGGAACGAGGCGCTTAAAGAAAACCAACCCGTGCGATTCAAAGCCATAAAACAGGAGATGATGGATCATCCCAAAGGTGCTTTTTTTTCCAGGAGGCAACTGGGCTTTCTTGTTTTTCTTTGAAGACGTTTCGCTTCTCAACCAAGAAGCATCTTCAGCTCTGACTGGATGGTGGGGAAAGGAAGGATTTATACTCCTTGCAGACAAAACAGACTCGTCCCCAACAGCCTGCGCCTGTCTTCAACCGTGAACCCTTCCTTTCCCCACCATCCAGTCAGAGCTGAAAGAAGCTTCTTGGTCGAGAAGCGAAACGTCTTCAAAGAAAAACAAGAAAGTCCAGTTGCCTCCTGAAAAAAAGCACCTTTGGAATAATTATGACCTGGATGACTGAGAATCTCCATAGACAGGATGGATCGGGGCGAATAAGGTTAGAGGTAAGAATCCAAGGTTTTGTCAAGGCATAAAGTTGTGCTCTGGGGTGGTTGGGTGTTTTGACGTTCCTTTGGGGCCGAGTTAAGAGGTGGTGTGAATAATTGTAAGTCCTGGTAAAGAACGGTATTTAGGGACTGAGTTTGTGATAGTTTTAGCCCTCTAATGCAAAAGTTTTCATCTAAAAGGTCAGTGATGTGAACTTGGTTAGCTCTGTTTGGGGACTTTAAGTTTAACTGATATTAAGTTAGACTGAGAAAGACTGGCATTTAGGTGGGAAACACTCTAGGACGGTTGTCGCGGGCCGGACGCGTCATGTGGAAGCTGCGCCCACCCCATTGCCGGCAATGGCAAAACCGGCCCGATACGTTGCGTGACGTCACATGATGTCGCGACGAGTTTGACATGCCTGCTCTAGGAAATGAGTGGGGAGAATCATGCAGAATGTGTGGCTAGATCTTCCTGCTGTATAAATCTCTTTAATGCAGTAAACTTCAGAGAGAGCTAGTGCCAAACAGACACATACAAGTAATCTTTGATTTTTCTGCCAGATCTTTGATTTTTTTGCCAGATTTCAAAGGTGGGAGTAGTTACAAGATGATGCATATGTGGGTTGATTAAGGTGGACTTTTTTGAGCTGAATGAATGCTTCCATCTTTAAAAAGTAGTAGTGCCTTGGGTAGTATTTGAACTATCCATTGCTTCTTATGGTAGATGTAAGGACAAGCAGACACCTTGTAAAATTCTTTCTGCTAAAATTAAGTTCTAAAATTCAGAGCTTTATATATTGTCTTTAGACCATTCTGATTTTGTGCTCTAGAATGTGAAACTTCTGGGTATAGTCCATAAAGAAAGTCCGGCAAATGTGAGTGACATAAATCCTATATGGTCCACATGTATCATGATCTATTATGATTGTGAAATTTGTGGATTGCATTACATTTTTATTTTAATAAATGTTGCTTTTAAATAAAATGTTCCATGCTTTCTTCAGGAGTTGAAAAGTAGATTTTTTAATGCATGGACACTGCGCTTTTTATTAGTCTATCAATCATCACATATTTAGTATGTAGATTTCTGATATTTTGTGTGATTTTGTTTCTGGCCATAGTTATGAGTCAAATAATTTCAATATTTGACAATTGAAGGCTGTGTTTTGTAGGGCAGACAAACTGTTGTTGGTTCTGGTGTCTGGAAAACATATAAAAATGATTGAATATTTACTGTACATGCATTATGAAAATGGTTCTTATTTTATCTAGCTGAGCATAAATATTGTGAAATTTACCTTTGGGTAGAAATCCATAAGATGTTGTGCATGTATGTGTTTGTTTAGTCAGTGCTATATAGTTTTCAGCTGTATAAGAGTCATTCCTAAAGAAGTTTGAAAGGTTGGCCAACATTTTGAAATGGAATTGCATTTCTTGACAGAAATAGGTAGAAAGACAGCAAGCCAAATCTAGGAAAACAATTTCATACCTACATATTCTGTAAGACTGTGATTTGGGGGGGGGGGGGTTCATGAAAAAGTAAGAGTCTTACAAAAACAAATTGATGCTTTAAATTAAAAAGT
>NW_015387295.1:177588-197250 GCF_001527695.2 Protobothrops mucrosquamatus | reverse complement strand
TCTGAGAAATTTTGCCTACATTATGTATCAGATATTCAGCACAAATAAAGCAAGTTTTGTGTGGACTTTGAAAATGACAAATGTAAAATTAGGTTGCTTGACAAGGTGGCACAATAATGTACCTATTAATGGCATTTTTTTAGTACCAACAATTTATTTAATGTACATACTTTGCTTGCTTAGATGCACCTTTCCTTCATTCTGTAGGAGAACTAAAGCAAGCTTATTTTTTAAAAGCCAGCAGTTACTTAGGTAGACAGGTAGTTTCTCAGAATCTGTTTTATCTACTAGAGTGTGTTTCAAAGAACACGAACATTCACCCTCTAAAAGTGTTAGATCCTATCATAAATGCATTCTTGCGTAAATAACATATCCAAGCTTCTTGCCTCTCAGCACAGCTTTCTTGTGATTTCCAACCTCCCAGATTGTTGTTGTTCAGTCTCTAAGTCGTGTCTGATTCTTTGCAACCCCATGGACCACAGCACGCCAGGCCCTCTTGTCCTCCACTGTTTCCCGAAGTTTGCCCAAATTTATGTTTATTGTGTTGATGACACTATCTAACCCAGAGGTCCCCAACATTTTGGGCACCAGGGACGGTTCTGTGGAGAGAGTTTTTTCCACAGACTGGAGGGGGTGTGGTTTTGTGTGCTGCCTGCATCCCACGGATAGGGCTTTGCTTGTTTATGAGGACCGGTTGCTGGCATGCCGCGGCCCGGTACCCGTCCACGGTACCTTCTCGTCATTTTCCCTCCCCTTCTTCTTTTGCCTTCCGTCTTGCCCACCATTAGGATATTTTCCAGTGAGTCCTGTCTTCTCATTAAGTGGCCAAATATTTGAGCTTGAGCTTCAGTAACTGTCCTTCCGAAGAACGATCAGGGTTGATTCCTCCCATAGAACCAAACTCTTTTCCCATTGTATTGTATGGGATCCTTTTTAATGGGATCAGATCCTTTGGCTGCACATGTTTGCCTGTGTGCTTGCTGATATTTATGTTATTTTCCACTGATAGATTTAGGAACTGCTAGTACTGCAAAGCTATTTGAAATTTCCATATACGAGTACATATCTGTTTATACTTAATTAATTATACTAAAGTTAATTTTTACATCTAAATCATTTGACGACTATTTTCATTAGGAAATTTTAGGGGGGGTCCGAGTTCTCTCTCAGCCATGGAAGTCCATCAGGTTAAGTTGGGGAACTTATAGTCTCAACTCATCTATCTCACTGGGCTATTGTGGGGAAAAGTATAGGAAGAGATGTTGTATATGGCTCTTTGAATTCTTGGGAAGGGAAGTGGGATGTCGCTTTAACACAGAGTAAGAAATTGTAGCATGGTGCTAGTGTTGCTGTGTTTATTTTTATTTTAGATTTGTTTAGCTTAGCATGATGTAGAAACCTATCTAGTGTAAATTCTGCTTTCTGCCTTGGAATGCATCTGTACAAACCCCAATGGGGGTGGGTGAGAAACTAGCCATATTATGGCTTAAGGTTATATGCAAGCTGAATATTTTATATCATAAAGAATGTCATGGTTCCGACAGATGAAACTCTTCAAAAGAACTTCGGAGGCATTGTTTACCTTAAAGAATCTTTATTTTGAGTAGCATAATATCAGCACTGCATAATCGAAGCCAAAAACGGAATTCCCCTCCCCTGAGCACATAGTATCAAAGCACAATTCCTTCCTTCAATTAACAGTCATAAATCACATTCCTCAATTAGCTTGAAGCACGGGCTTCCTCTCCAGTTCTCCAGCCCACCAATTCTTTATCAGCTCTGGTTACAATAACCTTGATTCTCACGCTAGGTTTAGTGTTGTTATGTCTAGCTGGACTCTCGTTCACATCCCCCCTCCCAGCATCATCTAATTCTAAAAGCAAAAGGTAAAAGATGGCTACATTTCCCTCTGTTGTCAATGCAAACACATCCAATGTTAGCAGCATTGACAAAGAACAGTAGCTGTAAAATAAGTAAAACAATAAAATAAGTCATTTTTGTTTCTATTAGTGGCTGCCTGACAGCTTTGTTCATTTGCAATACATGATTTGTTTTGCTGAATGAAGCTGTCACAGCAGATGTTTTTTTCCATGGAGTTACAACTAGATCCATGGGTTTTTCTATCACTGTGTCTCTAACTCCCCTGCTCTGCCTCTCAGCAGGCAAGTTTGTGCAATCCATTTGCAATCGGGGTTCTTACAATTTGTTCTGAATACTGGATAGGATTATTGCTGGGCCAGGTTGCTTCTGTCATATTGAAAGAGGCCGTTAAAAGAGACTTCCTTAAACACTTGGGCTTAATTTGATGTTTCAAACTGTTTGTGGATGGTGGAGTTTTCAGATGATCTTATCAGAGCATGTGAAGACATCCTGGTTAGTTTTCTGGGAGGGACTGTTTATTTTAGCTTGGTTTTCAATAAAAAAAGGTTTTGGAAACTTTTATTAGTGACTTCTGTTTTTAGACTGTACCTTGGTTAGATGATCAGCTTTGTCACACAACTAAGCAAAAGTGTCCAGATTTCAGTAGATGTGGTTTTATTTGCTTGATGTGATTCTAGACAGCATTATTTTGCCTTTTTATATGACTAAGTCAAATTCTTTGTCATAAGTGGATTATGCAGCTTGCTGAAAAATTACTTAAGCAATGACTTAAAATCTATTTTACATGGATAGGGTAGCAACATTTCTGACGTATTTATTATCTCTTTCCTGCCCCTAAATTTAGAGAAAAACATACATCCATTCGGTCTGGTGAGGAAAGGAACAAACAATATGCCCATTTTTATTAAAAACATCTTGAATTATAACCAGAGTTGACCTGGGTTTGTTAATCTTTTTTCTTTCTAAATATAGCATAGCACTTTAAGGAATAAGAAGTGTGTACGTATTTTCCTGCAAGGTATCTAGACTTGTTTAAAACGTTTTTTCTAAATAGGAAAAGGGGGTAGAATATTGCAATACATAAAGCTAAGTAGGATTTAGAGAGTGATGAATATCAGACCCTATGCGCTACCAGCAAAATGATAGGAAGCTGTAAAGTAAATTGTAGCAAAATGCTAGAAATTAAAATTGGTGATTTGGAAGACTAATCTGACTCCATAAACTTGAAACGGGAGTAAGCACTTTTTGGCCAATGTTCTTGCCCACACTAACTTTAGAAGGTGATAGCAAATGCTTGGCATGTCACATTTCCATCCTTCTCAGTTTGACTCATTGCAACTCATTAAAGCAAGTTTTTAAACCATCTTTGTGGAGAAAATCCTACTTATTTATGAATTGTCCATATCATAATCCCAGACTCTGTATAAGAAACTTAAAGGTTGACAGCAACTCTGTGAAAACGTTTTTGATTCAAGAACTGTCCCATAAACGTAGTGGCTTACTGTGGGATTCGCCTTGCATCTCTCCATTCCCAGTCTGATGCTCGCGTCATTTAATTAAGAAGTAAACAATATCCTTGCTTTACCATGCATTCCAAAGTTCTTCGTTATACCTATGATGGAATGGGATGAAAGCAGCCTATACAACAGGAGTGTTAAAACACGCTGTTTTACTTTACACAAGCAAATGATTCTCGGTCCTCTTCATACCACCACCCCACTTGTGTGTGTTTTTCTTCCATATCTCAAAAGCAATTTCATTCTTGATAACTTTCATTCAAATTTCAGGGAATTCCGAAATAAAAAAAAATTGCTTATTACAATAACTTTTACCTGACTGCATGTTGAAGAGATAAGATGCAGTAGAGGTATAAGGGAAATCCACTCTCAACATATAAGCTTTCTGGAAACGGTGTTGAGGTGTCCAACTTGCTTCAGCTTCTTGGAACTGTGCTTAAAAAACAAGACCATTTTCGTTCTACTTTATTCTTTTTTAATACTTCCAAGTTATTGTCATCCCTTTTCTATCAACGAGTTATATTTGTTATATTTGTATAACTGGAAACAGGCCAGTTCTTTCTCCTCTCTGCCTCATAATCTGCTCCCGAGAGTTGTAATAACTTGGAGATCTGTGCAGGATTGCATGAGAAGGAAAGAAAACATTGGTACCCCACGAATGGGTCACCATTCTCATGGCATTGGATTCTCCCAAAAGTGTCATGTTATGTTGCATGGGTCAATCTTAGTGGTGCTGCTTTGCTCTCAAAATTGATGTTTTCAACCCTTTTGGAAGTGTTTCGAGTTCCTAACAGTTTGAACTGGAAAGGCTTTGCCCACTCTTAGTCAATTTTTCATCAATACCCCCATCCTTTGCAGTGAACTCCATTAAGAAGCATAATTTAAGCCTTTCCCCTTAAGAACAGAAGTGGGGTGGAGTTAGAAAGAGGGGAAACCTAGATAAGAAGCATTTTCAGCAGTGTTTGATTTACACTTGCCTTAATAGGTAATTTGGCTTCTTACTGACCAGTGAATGATTTAAGGAGCAGTGAAAATGGGTAATATCTGATTGAGGTAGGGTATAAAAGATGCCTAAAAATCTAGTGTTGGGTTTAATGTTTTATTATTAGACCTGACCATCTTAGTATTGTGTGTTTAATATTTGATCATGGGAATACGGAGCATTATTGATTTCACTTCTTTTAAATTTCAGCAGCTTCCCAAGAGACAGAGTGAGTTAGTAAGGATGCAAACTATGTAAGTAATATATTTTACTAGCTAAAGAGTTTAGGCCAACATTTTTAAAATAACTTCTTGTTTTCTTTTTGGAGTAAGGGACAATCCAGCTGTCTGCTTTTGGTGACTTCTTTCTTTCTCTCTCTGCCTTTCACTTTCTTTCTTCCTTTCTCTCTCTCTCTCTCTCTTTTCCCATTCCCCCTCACTTTTCCTTAAGTTTCAAACTATGGGTACCACAGTAACTGTTCTTTCTCTCCTTCGTAAATGTGTATATCTTATGGGCTTGTTGGTATCTGACTGGGGTTTTTAGTTCTGCATAATATAGCAAGCTTGGGGATTAAGAAGAGAAAGTTTTGGCAACAAAAGACAAATAAATGGAACTGATATATTAAAATTATTATTAAATGTGTTGTCCTCTTGTGGCTCTTTGCTGTGAACTTTAAATGGCTGTGAAGTTTCAACTTGGCTTTAAAACCTCTTCATAAAACCCTGTTTGGTTTAAAAGAGTCTAATAAATGTGGCAGAGTTTAGAACAAAGTTAAAGAAGAATAAAAATGGCACAAGAGCTATAGAAGTCGGCCACTATCAACTAACAGGCATGTTTTCTGTCTTAGACCCTTCGCAGGTGTTACAGCCGAGTGAAGGAACATGGTGTGGGCAAAAGGAAAAGCAGTTACACATTTGAACAGTTGGAGCAGGTCTTTGGTCAAGGAGGATGGGACTCTCAACTCTGCCAACCGGTGCTCATCAATAGCAGTGGCTTATATCAAGAGCTGGAGTCTGATGGTAGCACAATGGAGGAATATTCGCAGGACGAATGGGGGAACCATAGTCAGGATCTTTTCTGTTACCAACCAGGCGAGCAAGAGTTAGGTAAGATGTGGCAAACTTTACCGAAACACCGGTGACTGCTAAGGCTTTCATGGGTGCCACTGCAACTTGCACGTTGCAACCACGGACTAGTGTTTCTGTCTTGTACATCTTTCCTGTTGCATGCCTTGAACTTGAGGTTGAGATATCTCATTTTAAGTAAGGAAATGGGGCAGTACCAACTCTTATTTTGGTAGACTATTTTGGTACATGCCATCTGCTTGTATATCTATTCATTACATTACATCTCTCGTCCAGGAGTTCTACGTGACCTATATTCTTTCCTCCAATTTTTACTCACATAGACAATTCTGTGAGATTGAACAATAGCGATTGATCCAGGTCAGCTTCCAAGGTTGAGGAAAGAGTTGAATTGGACCCAAATAGATCCTGGCCCAAAGCATTAATCAGCACGGGACTCTGTTTGTATACTGTAGTTATATATTCCCAACATCAGTAGCACAGTTCACATTTTGATGCAGTAAAAGCTCTCAAGATCATTGCTTTCGAATCAGATTTCAGAAAATGCAGTTAAATGTTGAGAGTTTTGCTTTACAGATATTCCTTACGACCACAGTTGGGTCCAGAATTTTAGTTGCTAAGCAAGAGGGTCCTTAAGCGAATCATCTGTGATTCGATCAGATTTTACAACCATTTTTATCATGGTCATTAAGCAAATTGCTGTAATCATCAAGCAAATCCAGCTGGGATGGTTGCAAATCACAATCAAATGACTGAAGATGCTACAACTGTTACAAATTTGAGCTAGTTGTCAAGCACCCAAACTGGGATCACATGACTGCAAGGGTGGTAAAAAGTAGTCATAACTTCGAGGATGGGTTGTAAGTCACTTTGTCAAGACCATCATAGCTTTGAACCATCATTAAATGAATATTCACAAGTTGAAGGCTGGCTGTATATAGTGAAACCTCATGTTAATGTACTAATTGAGGGCCGGGGATTCCATTATTGGAACTGAAAGAAAGCATGGCAATTACAGAGATTTCTCATTTGCAGGATGATGTAATTATCCATTGCAATCTGTCCTTAATATCAAAAGTCCTTTCCAGTACAACACAATAAAATATGTTTTCACTGCTTTATAGTCTTTTTATTGTTTATTGTTCCAATTAACAGCCGCCATACAAATATTCAGACATACTTTTTTTGTCTTTCATATTAATTGGTGTTAATTAATTGGTGTATGCTAGAAATTTGGCCTTTGAACTCTTGCTATCCTATAAGGGAACCTTTCAGACAGTCACTCATGCCATACATTACACCCACTCATGCCATACATTACAGTCACTCATGCCATACTTCACAAATACATTATTCCAATGTGCTTACGTGGGGCTGACCTTGAAGACCACCCAAAACCTATAGCTGCATGAAAACATAGCGGCATGAGCAGTGACAGGCACCACTCCATGTGTTCATGTGTCACCACTGCTACACCCACTTCATCGGCTGCCAGTTGGCTTCTAAGTGCAATTTAAGGTGCTGGTTATCTATCAATACACAACTTAAAACGCTCATTGTCATGATGTTTAATAGGTGAAAGAGTGCATTATAGGGCAGCAATTTTTGAGTCAAGGTACCTCAAATGGGCTAACTTACAGAATGGGTCCAAAACCCAGGACCTGTGACTCCTAAGGGAATGAAATTTAGAGAAATTGTTGCTGCTTGAGGACTACTGGTTGTGGATGGACTGCTGTGGTCATGTGATCTTCATTTTCAGTGACAGTTTCCCAGCCAGTCTTGCAATGCCTCATTCTCCCTCCCCTTCCCCGCAGCAGCAACTCACCTGCCTGCTGGGAAGGGAAGGGAGATTTTTGATACTTCCTGCCAGATTCCCATAAGGAATCTCAATGGGGAAGCTGGCAGGAAGTTAGAAGTTACTTCTCCCACTGCTTTTTTACTCAGCCTTAGTCATTACGTTTCTTTGTTTAGGTAAGGAAATATCTCTGAAACAATGACAACCAGCAGGACACGGGTTGTGTAGTTTCCCTGTACGGCATAGGGCCTGTCTATCTGATAGATCACTTTTCTCCAACCTTTTCAACCTACCCAGTATGTTCCAACAGAGTGGGTGCATTCCAGTCCCTTTGCTAAATGTTGCCATGTTGTGGGTTCCTGGAAGCCTGCTTATCCTTATCCACCTTCTCGGAACAGTATCCCCCCAGAGATAAGGATGGTGCCCTCTCTCCTAAGGGTCCAGAAAGCTTTGAAAAACTGGTTTTGGTCCTAGGTGTGGGGTTGATGTTTAATAGTTGTTCAATAGCCCGTTTTGCATTGTTTTGCCATGTATTAGATCAGCGGTCCCCAACCTTTGCACCTTGGTGGCCCAGCTGGGGGAGGGGAAGAGGGGAACCGGACCATGCAAGTGGTGGGCTGCCACACATGTGCATGCGCAGTTCGACTTGTGCGAGTGGCGGGTCAGCATGTACACGTACATGCAAGTTGAGCTGCCCACCGCTCACCTGGCCTGGTTTTGAATAGGCCACGGCCCCAGTGGTGGGCTGCAGCCCGGGGGTTGGGGACCCCCATATTAGATTATTATAGTTGTTTTATGTTTTTCCTAGTTTTATATGCCCCCCAGAGTCCACTGGAGTTGCACAGTGAAATAAAGTTTGAATTGGGCATGACTGGACAGGGGAAACCTTTACATTTTTTAAATACATAAATAATAAATAAATAAACTACAGTAGCTCTTGCATTCATACTGAAACTGGTCACCATTATAATCTGGATATAATTGCATTTTTAAAGTAGCAAGGTTCAGTTATTATGAACTATTTTAACCTCTGCCTTGCCTTTTAGATGAAATGCCTGCAGTGAAGAAATCACTGAAGATAAAACAGGAATCTTCAGAAGATTCTCAGTAAGTAATTTGAATAATGTTCTGTCTGTAAATTAAGACTCTGAAAGTATCTACCACTTTTCAAGGGTAGTATAACAGACTCAGTTTTCCCAGCTGAACCAGACTGAAATACAAACTTGGGCTGTTGGAAGTATCCTTGGAAACTTGCAGTAACTCTGCATGTATATCATGAGTGGCTGTGCAAATATTGGCTGTGTTTGTGCTGCCATGTTTATATCAGCAGTGTCCTGAATGCAGGAACTGAATGAAAGCCTAGCCCGATGTCTCATTGGATAGACAGAATAGGTCAGGGGGAGCTTCCCAGATCTGTGAGATAGATTAAGCTGAGAGTAAGTTTCTATAGGTTCCACTTTCCATAGCTGAGACTTCAACCTGAATTTTCCTGGTCTTAATTCAACTCCTTAATCACTACACTACAATGGTTCTTTTTATAAGATTGTGCTTTGTTAGTAGTTGCATTAGATACAAGCATGTAGAAATCCCTATCGCTTCTCAGGATATAAGTAGTCCTCAATTTACAACTGGTTGCTTAGTGATCATTCAAAATTTCAATGGACCCAAAAAAGGAAACTTAACAACCCAGATCTGAAGTTCCAATGGTACCTCCCCAATGGTCACATGACCGCACTTTGGGTACTCAGCAACATGGCTACATTTACAGCCGTTTGCAGCATCCCGCTATCATGTGACCATTATACAGTGGCCAAATGGTGCCCTAATGAACAACGGGGATCGCTTAGCGACGATGGCGCTTTGCTTAACAGCTGCAGTGTTTGCTTAACAACCATCGCCCAAAAAGTTGTGAAATTGGATTGACCGTTGCAACTTATGACCATAATAGGCAGGCTCCATTACGGTCATAACTCAAGGACTACCTGTATTTGCCACATAGGATTCATGATGACAGTGCCTTAAAAAAAAATCAGACCACTGGTTCAATTTGCTCAGCATCAACCATACGGACAATTAGCCTCTCTCCTGTTTTCAGGCAGCTGTCCTTCCTGTCCGAAACGAGAGAGGTCAGAAATGGAACTGGTTCCATTTTGCAGGCAAAGTACGGGCTCAACGTGAGATACCCCTTTGCTCCGTGCTACAAGGGTTGTAAGACACTATTGTCAATTTTTTTTTAGCAACTATTTGCCCTTAGCATCTGATAGGCCTGTTTACCTCCATTGGCATTTGGTGATTGCATCCTTTTCTTCTTCTGAACTTCTTAATTGCCTTGCCTTAAAACTTAGTCCTCTTGTGTTCTTTTCTTTTTTATTTAAAGGAAGTGCGACCTAATGCAGAATATTGTACAGATCTTGGAATCCGTCCAGTTAAAATGGGAACTCTTTCAGAGTTGGGCGGACTTTTCTAGGCTACACCTTTCTAACAAACTGGCTATATTTGGGATTGGCTATAATACACGGTGGAAGGAGGATATCCGTTACCACTACGCTGAGATCAGTTCCCAAGTTCCCCTTGGCAAGCGGCTCCGGGAATATTTCAACTCGGAGAAGCCCGAGGGCAGGATCATCATGACCAGAGTCCAGAAAATGAACTGGAAGAATGTTTACTACAAATTCTTAGAGATTACTATTAGCGAAGCCAGATGCCTAGAGTTACACATGGAAATTGACTGGATACCTATCGCTCACTCCAAGCCAACGGGTGGGAATATTGTCCAGTATTTATTACCTGGAGGCATTCCAAAGAGCCCTGGTCTGTATGCCATCGGCTACGAAGATTGTCACGAGAAGCCGCCATCTCCCGATCACGAGAGTGTCAGCCAAGAGCCGGAAAACGAAACTCTGGGAGAAACGGAAATGCCCTTGTCGCAAGCTTCCCTCAAAGTGGAGATGGAGCCCACCAGAATCATCTATTGTTACCTGGGCATTGCCGAGGTCAGGACACTCCAGCAGTGCTTGTTTTTACATTTTCAGGCCAACACCAAGACCTTCAGCAAAGAGTGGGTTGGCATCAATGGATTTTTGTCACAAAATTGTATCGTGGACCCGGGAATTTCTCCTAAGTCTATTTATATTAAATTTGTAGAAGTAGAGAGGGACTTCCTTTCTGCTGGCTCTTTGGTAGAGTGCCTGGAAAAAGCCATTGGATACCCCTTGAAATTTAACAACTGACTCTCCTCCTTCATAAGGATCAGGACTTTGTAAGTATCACCTGTGGCATTTTGGGCGTCCGATTAGTACAAGACTGGGCAAAATCCTCTAACCGAACTGAAATGAGGGAGACACTTATAGGGGCTTTTTACAAAAGTGTATCTCAAGCCAGTAAAATATGCTGTTTACTTCCTTGGGCCAGTCCACTGGTTTTATAAAGAAAAAAGACTTTCAAAGGGAGCATTGTAAATATGACAACTATTGGTACATTCCACGTTGGATGAACGTACATGTTGAATTTCATATGAAAAAGCTGTTTTCCACAATGTCTCATTTTTACACATGTGTCTCAAAGTGTGATTACGGTTATGTAATAAATAAGCAATAGATAATGAGTTCAAAACCCAGTCACACAAGACTGTTTTTCAGTGCCACCCGTTCGCACGCCTTGTATATAGTTTAGCATTTCAGTTTCTTTACCCATCAAGTGTTCTTACAATTTTCGACCAGTGTTGCCTGCAAAAAAAACTTTCTCTTTCTGTGATGTACCCCACTTTACTAGTAGTGTTGCCATATCACCTCTTTTTATTTTGGTTTTGGTTTTGTTTACATTAAAATCATCCATGGCCTTTTTAAGAAATATTTCGTTAACCTCTGTGTGGCAGTTAAAGTAACTCGGCCGCTGGGAAGCATTTGATCAAATCATGCTTTTATCAAATACAATCAAAGCTGTGAGAAAAGGGGTGGGCTCGGGTGGGAACTGGGGAGTTATGGACCAAGGGAGTAAGCATTTTTAATGCCTCATTAAAATGTTCCGATATAAATCCCATTGCGCTGCTGGCTAGTGCCAGGTTGTTGTTTTTTTTAATTTCGTTTTTTACAAACCTCATTGATCAGTGGAAGTTGTGACATAACAATGAATGTGTCAGTCCAAATAAAAACAAACAAATGTGGATTTTCAGAAATGTGTTTCTTGCCTGATTGTATCTTTATGAAGATGTGTACTGGCATTTTTTAAAAAATGTTTTATTTATTATACATATTTTTTAATTATTTTGAATGTCTGTATATTCATATATTAGCACTGTCTTCAGAAGGAAAAAAAAAGCCCTCAGGATGGCTTATCTTGCAAAATCCGTACAGTATTATATGAATAAATAATAGCAAATATAACATTTCCTAATAAAAATACAACGTTCTGTATACAAGATTATTTTCCATCTGCTTGCTGAAGGATCCTCATAATTTTGCAAGTTTGCGATGCTTCATTGGAGAAAGCACCTTCACGATCAATCTGTGATCTCCTTGAGCATGGTGCTATTTTAGCTCCCCCCAAACGGTCACATTTGTCCACATCATAATCCCAAATTCTGAAAAAAATGCTCCTTGTTCACCATCAATACTGTTGGACCTGACCAACTTGATTTTTTGCTTGCAGGAAAAAGGTTTAGCTTACTCTCCGAACCAGATTCCTGCTTGGTGACTGCCAATAAAGTTGAGTTATCATAAGCCAACTCTGACTCCTAATTTCAAAGTTAGAATTCCCATTTTGAAAATGACGGTAAACGTTTCCTTCAAAGCAAGGTCCTCGTTTCAGAAACCTGTCCTTGCTCTTGAAAGAATTAAGATGTAGGGAAGGGGTGGTCTAGAATTATCAGTGACCTGATAGTGGAAAGTAATGCAAGGATCCACATAAACAGGCAGACAAGGGTTTGGCAGTTTGTAGAATTCCACCATAGCAGCAGCTTGCCTGAAAATAGTTTTTTGGGGGGCGGTTGAAGAGTTGCTGTCTGAGCTTGTGTGTAATTACATCACTTTTTCGCTAACAGGATATATGATCAGTTCAATCTAGCATGCTCGGGTTTTGCAGGACTAAGTACCGGTAGGTGATACCATGAGCTCACCTGGATGGAGAGAATCACTCTTTCTGAAAATAAAAGCCCATTTTGTGATTTGTCTCTTATTTTATGTGTCTACCCAGTAAAATCCAGAAGGGGGTCAGGAATTCCTTATTATAATAAATGTGCACAAGGATAACATTCAGAATCTCATCTCTTATCTCGCCTGCCTCTTTCCAAGTGTAAGGCTTTCCAGCGAAGGTTTACCATTTGTTCTTTGACTGTACAGGTGATCCTCGACTTACAACCACATTTTACAACCTTTCCTGCCACAGTTGTTAAGTGAATCACTGCAGTTGTTCAGTTAGTAAGTAACATGTTGTCAAGTGAAACTGGCTTCCCCGATTTTCTTTGCTTGTCAGAAGATCGCCAAAGGGGGACACTGCGACCGTCATAAATATGAACCAGTTGCCAAAAGCATCTGAATTCTGATCACAATGAGCCTGGGGATGCCGTAAAGGTCGTAACTGTGAGAAACAGTCATATGTCACTTTTTCCAGTGCCGTTGTAACTTTGAACGGTCACTAAACGAACTGTCGTAAATCGAGGACTCCCTGTATTCGAACTTTGAAAACTCTTCACAGAAAGCTCTCTTCAGTTTCTGCCAGCAGGGGGCGGCGTGCAACAAAGAATGCCAGATTCTTGCAAACGCCAACTTTTTTTTAAAGGATCCAAACTATTTATTCCCTTAATATTTACTAATATTATTTCACTCTGGAAAGCAAAATGGGGTCTCTCTGCAGAGAAGGAAAAAGGCAGGACTTTCCCTAAGCTGATCCAAAGGAATATTAATGGAAGAAATGTTGGAAATAGGATGATGACACTTGCGTGTTTGCTAAATCCTATGATTTGGCAAAAGGAAAGAGACGGCGGAGCAAATCTATGCAGTTGCTAAGAGACGACAACATGATGGCACATAAACATTATTGATCGAGATTTGCAAGAGTTTGTTTATTAACCCATCCCCCAAAAAAGCCAAAAACACAAAGACCAACCATGCTGACTAGAATTAGTTGGGAGTGAATGGAATGGAGTTTTCTAGAGAAGGGCACGGTTGGTTAAACTCCGAACACCTTTCTGAGGCTCCATTGCAACATTCTTGGCAGATTTGGAAGTGATGTCTTTGTAGCACGTGTGTCAAGGTTCAGAAGCAATGTAACAGGCACCCCTGCGTACATTAAGTTGGTGTAATGTTCCCCCCCCTCCCCTATTTTGCAAAAAAAAGGATGCTGCCTCCATTGGCAGTTGTGTTTCCTGGAATTTCGGGAGACAGGAAGCTTCTGCCCCAAAGCCTGTGGCCAAGATCATCACCAGGTCTAGTAGGAAATCAGGATCTCTATGGAGATTCTCAACCATCCAAGTCATGTTTGTCCCAAAACTGGACTTTTTTGTTTTTGTTTTTTCTTTGAAACGTTTTCTTTGAAAATGTTACAAGGGGGGGGGGGTAAAAACCCCAAGAAAGTCCAGTTGCCTTTTGAACATTCTTTGAAAATGTTTCGCTTCTCATTCAAGAAGCTTCTCCAGTTCTGACTGAACGGTGGAGAATAGAAGGATTTATATTCCGTGCAGTCATCTGCTCCTTAGCACGATGAAGGTCGAGCGTAGGATAGTGGGCATCAGGAGCTATAGGATAGTGGGCATCCAAAGCTTGTGACAACATGTCCTCTCCTTGGATGTGACTAATGTCAGCAACCTCTACAAATGTTGCAAAAAATCCTATCACTTTTTCTTTTGGTGCTTTCAAGGCTGCTGTCTTCAGGTGACTGCCTGAACAGCAACTTTTTTGGTAAGGTTTTTCAGAAGTGGTTTGCCATTGCCTCCTTCCTAGGGCTGAGAAAGAGGGACTGGCTCAAGGCCAAAACTCACAGCCTTCTCCAATACACCAAACTAGCTCTGTTATCAATAACTGTAGCGTTCGGAAATTGCTTGGTACCCCTTCTCACAAATAACAGGCGAAGAGTGAACATTTCAGAATGTTTCATGCAGTTTTATTCTTTTATTTATTGTACCTGTTTTACTGTTGTTTTAATGACTGGCCCTGGACCATAATTAAACAAGTTGCTTTGTAGGTGAGATGAGCAGTCTCCAAATTTTTATATACTTGTGTGTGTGTGTGCGCGCGCGCGCGTGCGTGTGTGTGTATGTATGTATTTATATATATATATAAATTTGGAGCTGGAAGAAACATTAGAAATGCTAATCTATTTTACACACATGCACAAACAAACACATGTATATGTAGGTATAGGTGTAGGTATATGTGTATATCACTGCCCCACTATCTATCTATCTATCTATCTATCTATCTATCTATCTATCTACCTACCTACCTACCTACCTACCTACCTACCTACCTACCTACCTATCTATCTATCTATCTATCTCTATCATCTGCCTGCCTGCCTGCCTGCCTGCCTGCCTGTCTGTCTGTCTATCTTCATCCATCCCTCAAGACATGGCTCTTTCAGCAAGCGGACCTGACCTAGGGTGGATTTTATATTGGGGTTTTTTAGGAATTTGGAAGACACAACATTAAAATTTGGTTTAATTCGGTTTTAAGGGGGGGATTGTATACAAGTTTTGGTTTTAAATATGTTGTGCGCCGCCCTGAGTCCCGCTGGGAGAAGGGCGGCATATAAATTAANATAAATATGAACCAGTTGCCAAAAGCATCTGAATTCTGATCACAATGAGCCTGGGGATGCCGTAAAGGTCGTAACTGTGAGAAACAGTCATATGTCACTTTTTCCAGTGCCGTTGTAACTTTGAACGGTCACTAAACGAACTGTCGTAAATCGAGGACTCCCTGTATTCGAACTTTGAAAACTCTTCACAGAAAGCTCTGTTCAGTTTCTGCCAGCAGGGGGCGGCGTGCAATAAAGAATGCCAGATTCTTGCAAACGCCAACTTTTTTTTTTAAAGGATCCAAACTATTTATTCCCTTAATATTTACTAACAGCTGATCTGCTTCACTCTGGAAAGCAAAATGGGGTCTCTGCAGAGAAGGAAAAAGGCAGGACTTTCCCTAAGCTGATCCAAAGGAATATTAATGGAAGAAATGTTGGAAATAGGATGATGACACTTGCGTGTTTGCTAAATCCTATGATTTGGCAAAAGGAAAGAGACGGCGGAGCAAATCTATGCAGTTGCTAAGAGACGACAACATGATGGCACATAAACATTATTGATCGAGATTTGCAAGAGTTTGTTTATTAACCCATCCCAAAAAAAAGCCCAAAACACAAAGACCAACCATGCTGACTAAAATTAGTTGGGAGTGAATGGAATGGAGTTTTCTAGAGAAGGGCACGGTTGGTTAAACTCCGAACCCCTTTCTGAGGCTCCATTGCAACATTCTTGGCAGATTTGGAAGTGATGTCTTTGTAGCACGTGTGTCAAGGTTCAGAAGCAATGTAACAGGCACCCCTGCGTACATTAAGTTGGTGTAATGTTCCCCCCCTCCCCTATTTTGGAAAAAAAAGGATGCCTCCATTGGCAGTTGTGTTTCCTGAGATTTCGGGAGGCAGGAAGCTTCTGCCGCAAAGCCTGTGGCCAAGATCACCACCAGGTCTAGTAGGAAATCAGGATATCTATGGAGATTCTCAACCATCCAGGTCATGTTTGTCCCAAAACTGGACTTTTTTGTTTTTGTTTTTTCTTTGAAACATTTTCTTTGAAAATGTTACAAGGAGGGGGGGGGGTAAAACCCCCAAGAAAGTCCAGTTACCTTTTGAACATTCTTTGAAAATGTTTCGCTTCTCATTCAAGAAGCTTCTCCAGTTCTGACTGAATGGTGGAGAATAGAAGGATTTATATTCCATGCAGTCATCTGGTCCTTAGCACGCTGAAGGTCGAGCGTAGGAAATCGGGAGCTATAGGATAGTGGGCATCCAAAGCTTGTGACAACATGTCCTCTCCTTGGATGTGACTAATGTCAGAAACCTCTACAAATGTTGCAAAAAGTCCTATCACTTTTTCTTTTTTGGGTGCTTTCAAGGCTGCTGTCTCCAGGTGACTGCCTGAACAGCAACTTTTTTGGTAAGGTTTTTCAGAAGTGGTTTGCCATTGCCTCCTTTCTAGGGCTGAGAAAGAGGGACTGGCTCAAGGCCAAAACTCACAGCCTTCTCCAATACACCAAACTGGCTCCGTTATCAATAGCTGTAGCGTTCAGAAATTGCTTGGTACCCCTTCTCACAAATAACAGGCGAAGAGTGAACATTTCAGAATGTTTCATGCAGTTTTATTCTTTTATTTATTGTACCTGTTTTACTGTTGTTTTAATGACTGGCCCTGGACCATAATTAAACAAGTTGCTTTGTAGGTGAGATGAGCAGTCTCCAAATTTTTATATACTTGTGTGTGTGTGTGTGCGCGCGCGCGTGCGTGTGTGTGTATGTATGTATTTGTATATATATATAAATTTGGAGCTGGAAGAAACATTAGAAATGCTAATCTATTTTACACACATACACAAACAAACACATGTATATGTAGGTATAGGTGTAGGTATATGTGAATATCACTGCCCCACTATCTATCTATCTATCTATCTATCTATCTATCTATCTATCTATCTATCTATCTATCTATCTATCTATCTATCTATCTATCTATCTATCTATCTCTATCATCTGCCTGCCTGCCTGACTGCCTGTCTGTCTGTCTATCATCTATCTATCTATCTATCTATCTATCTATCTATCTATCTATCTATCTATCTATCTATCTATCTATCTATCTATCTATCTTTATCCATCCATCCATCCATCCATCCATCCATCCATCCATCCATCCATCCATCCATCCATCCATCCATCCATCTATCTATCTATCTATCTATCTATCTATCTATCTATCTATCTATCTATCTATCTATCTATCTATCTATCTATCTATCTATCATCTATCTATCTATCTCAGCCAGTGGGGCAGTGATGCTATAATGCCTTTAAAAGGGATCGGTTTTGAAGCCCTATAAATCCCATCCATTTCAAGGGCATTCTAGCATCATTGCTTCACTGGCTCTCTCTCCATATAGAAAAAGTATCACTCCAGCTACAAAAAAAACCCCCAAAAAACCACCCACTCCCAAGGGGAAAGCTGCCAGTGACTTGACTTGTTTGAAGGCAGTTTTTCTGCATGTGTGGAGCACAGCATGCTAATCAGAATACGATAGAACTGGGAATGCATCAGCACCACAGTTTTCCTTCTAATCAAGATCTTCAAGAACTCTTTGACAGGGAGGATTGAAAACGACACACTGTAGATTATTGAGCGCTGGGTCCCTGCAGTTCTAATCTGCCCATATTTGGAGATTTGGTTAAATCCTGATTTAAGAGCATGTTAAATTTGTTACTCTGCTGTCCAAATCTGATTAGTCTGGAAGCTGGAAGCAGACATTGGCTGTTTTCATTCAGAGGTTAACTTCTCCATCTATTACGTATCTCAGCAGAACACTGAAAGGGGGGACTAAATCTGTTACTTTTCTAAGTATGGGGGGGTGGGAACTTAAATTAAGTCAAGTGAGGATTTCCAGAAATATGTGCATCAAAAGAACCTCCAGTTTTTGTTTTCTTTCTTCTTGTGATTCATTTCTTGGTGGGTTTGTCATTATTCCAAAGTTAGCTAACAAATAGACTAGCTTTTCTAATGCTTCTTCCAGGTTATTTTGGACTACAAACCCCATAACCTAAGAACCATGAGCAGTTGGAGGTTAGGGGTAATGTGTACTGGACTATCCATAAGGAAAGAAGTTGGAAGACCTGGCCAATGCTAATGGGACTGCAGTTTGAAAGATTTGGAGGGGAACTGGATGAACTTAGTCAGAACAGCTTCAAAAATATAGCCTTTAAAATACAACCGACAGCAGTTATTTTTTTTATATACTGTACAACCCAAAAGATTGTCTTCAACTAGAAAAGGGGTAGTAGGAAAGTTACCAGCCCAGGTTGTATTCTTTGCATTGCTTCATAATCTCTGGATTCACATAGATGATGCAAAGTCCTTATTGTTGTGCTCAACAACAGACCGTACAACAGAACCATGGATGTATTTTGGAACCATTCTGAAGTAGCTTCCCGCTATTCTTTCTGCAAGGTGTATTTATTTATGAGATTTACAGGCTGTCCCAACTCGTGATAGTTCCAAGCAGCTTATATGTAGTAATACGACAATAGTGTCAACGCTGTAATATTGGATGTTCCTGCTCTGACAACTGATGGAAACTGCGGCCATTTTTACTTTGCTTTTAACATGCTTTTTCTTCTGCTTAGAAATTAGGTGTTGAAGGGGTGGGGTGAATGCCTGAGCTCAGCTAGCCATAATAACAATGTAGCTCCATGGGAACTCAAGGACACAAACAGATAATGTTTTGGTGGGCTGAGGAGCTGGGGAGAGACCCCGTGCTCCTGGCTAATTGGAGAATGTGATTTATGACTGCTTTGTGGGGTGGGACTTGCAATTTGTTATTTTGTATCTCGGGGAAGGGAATCTAGTTTTGGGTTCAACTATGTAGTGCTGGTACTTTGTTTCCTGAATAAAATGTTCTTTAAGGAAGAATTCTTGCCTTGAAGTTCTTTAATGGGTTTCATCTATTGGAACCATGACAAATAGAAGATACAGTGAAAATACTGTATCTGAATTGGATCATCAAAAAACGTTTAGAAAAACCCGTCATTGAAAAAGAACCAAAATTTTACAGAGGAATCTATCACCCACTCTGATCCAGGCCTGGACAGAGCTAAGTATTAAGAATTCATTTAAATAGAGGCATTGGGGGGGGATGCCTATTTAAATGAACTTTTGGGAAGGGGATGGAGGTTCTAGAGGGCATGGAAATTTGTTTTCAAATCTTGCTGAGATTTTGATGAATTGGGGTTGGAAGCTTGTGGATGCAGGAGCTTTTTCTTGTAGCTAACTACAGACTGAATTTCAAAATAACTTTAAAGACAGATATTCCCCCCCCCCCCCATAGATCAATCTTTCTCAACCTTGGCAACATTAAAGGTGTGTGGATTTCAACTCCTAGAATTCTCCAGCCAGGAATGGTCTTAAAGTTGCCAAGGTTGTAAAAAACACGAAGCTACAACACTGTTCGCTTATTTGTAGCTTAGTCGATTGTATGAGCCGACCTATATGGTTCCTAAGCCATGCTTTCTTGCTTACCAAATGAATCCCACCAATTGTGTGGCTTAGCCTGTGAAATCGACCAATCTATCCTTTTTCTTTTTTGATGTATCGTTTGCCTATTACCCATTTTCGTTCCTTTGTTTTTCCTGGCTGAAGAGCTCCGATGA